>NW_020955445.1:1093296-1125615 GCF_003031625.1 Empidonax traillii
CTTCTCTGGACCTGCTCCAGCACCTCAATATCCTTCCTGAACTGAGGGGCCCAGAGCTGAACACAATACTCAAGGTGTGGCCTCACCAATGCAGAGTACAGGGGAAGGATCACTTCCCTGCTCCTGCTGGCCACACTGTTCCTGATCCAGGCCAGGATGCCATTGGCCTTCTTGGCCACCTGGGCACACTGCTGGCTCATGTTCAGCCTCCTGTCAATCAGCACCCCCAGGTCCCTTTCTGCCTGGCTGCTCTCCAGCCACTCTGTGCCCAGCCTGTAGCGCTGCAGGGGGTTGTTGTGGCCAAAGTGCAGGACCCGGCACTTGGCCTTGTTGAACTTCATCCCATTGGAGTCAGCCCATCTCTCCAGTCTATCCAGATCCCTCTGCAGAGCCCTCCTGCCTTCCGGCAGGTCGACACTCCCTCCCAGCTTGGTGTCATCTGCAAATTTGCTGATGATGGACTCAATTCCCTCATCTAAATCATTGATAAAGATGTTAAACAGGACTGGGCCCAGCACTGATCCCTGGGGGACACCACTGGTGACCGACCACCAGCTGGATGCAGCCCCGTTCACCAGCACTCTCTGGGCCCGGCCCTTGAGCCAGTTCCTGACCCAGCACAGAGTGCCCCTGTCCAAGCCATGGGCTGCCAGCTTTTCCAGGAGTATATTATGGGAGACAGTGTCAAGGGCTTTGCTGAAGTCCAGATAGACCACATCCACAGCCTTTCCCTCATCCACCAGGTGGGTCACCTGATCGTAAAAGGAGATCAGGTTGGTCAAACAGGATCTGCCCCTCCTAAACCCATGTTGGCTGGGTCTGAACTGAGAAATTAACTTCTTTCACTGTGGTACTTCAGTGTAGAAATCAGATACTTTTGTGACTGACGGTTAGTAGGAAATACTGGAACTTACAAATAATCTCAGATCCCACAAATGATTTAGCATTTTGTCATTAGCAAGTTTCATATCTGATATTAGGTAAACTATATGTTTGTAGGAATAGTTTCTCCTATCTTTTATTTCGTTTTCTCTAATACTAGATATCAGCTCCTCTGCAACTAGTCATTTACCAGGCCTATTTACATAGCCTAAAACTAGGCTATCTGAATTATCTATCTATTATATCTGAAATGCAATGCAGTGCAGATACAAAAAATGCTTTTCACTGGTAATAGTAGATTGAGAATGCTGCATGCCATGATGCAACAGTTTTTATTAATAATCAAAGGGTTGAGACTGGCAGTTCACATTCAAGCTGAACATATTTCATTCAGCCTGCATTCCCCAGTGTAACACAACAAAGACAGTTGCAATGTTCCAGCCCATCTCCCTCCTCCTCTTCTATGAATCAGTTGTGTTTGTTCACTTATCATCTTCTGGATCATATTTCATTGCTATTTTGGGACATCAAATGTGATACAGAATAGCTGCTACCAATTTGTTGCAAATTGTTTCTTGCTGCAGATTCTTATTCCTTTGCTGAGTAATTCATATCAATTCTAATCTCAGGGTCTAATAACATGTCAGAGCTTTTCAAACACACTAGACCAAATATGTAGTTTTCTTCAGGAGTCTGGCTGGGGTCTGATCCTCTTAAATACCATCTAAATGCAGGCTGAAGTTGAATTCTGCAGGATCTGATAGAGATTTATATTTACTATGCATTTTCCTATTTGGCCTGAAAGTTAAGTGCCTTCATTGGCAGGTCACCCTCATGATCTGTTGTGATCATTTTTAGGTAGGCAGGCACTTGAGCTCTTTCTTTGTTCTCTGAGAAAGCAGAGAAATTAGACCTGAGAAGAATATAATTGGCTTTACCTGCAAGTGATGGAATATTGCAGTTAGGGAGATTTGACAGCAAGGGCTTCTGTCCCTGCTTCCAAAGCAAAACTGCTTAGGTGACTTTTTTTCTGAACAATGGTAATCTAACCCATTTTAAGGCAGCAAGCTCTTGCATCATGGGCCTGACTTCTTCAAGCAAATGTAGCAACTAAGATACAGTCAGACTTCTTTTATCTGACTTGCTGAAGTTATGAACACATAGAAGATATGAAGACAGAAAATTAAGAAGAATTTTAACCAACATATCAATCAGTTGAATATTTAGTCTGCAGAAATCATATTTAAGGAATTTTAGAACAAAAATTTTGTGTGTGGAAGAAATGACTAGCAAGAAAATAATTAGATTACTATCTTTTTTCCCCCCCTTTGAATATTTTTTATTCTATAAGAAACAATAGGTAAAGCAAAACCATAAATTAAATAATATTTCTCTGTTATGCTGAAACATGCAAATTTAATTTTTAATTAAATTTTTGCTTCAAAAATGACTGAAAGTATAACTTTTTAATGTAAGAAATAACTTTCTTAAACAGTATTTTCCTCCACACATATGCTAATCTGAGACTGAATATGTTGTCTTGGTAATGTCACTGTCAATCTGAAAATGTAATACAGAACCAGTTCAACTCAGGGACCTATGAGTCAGACCACATACTAACTAAAATAAAACCAAATTGAAGAGTGTTTTTAGACAGTCTGATGCTGAGGATTGCAATCTCCACATTGAAAATGCCTGGCTCCAAACTGGAACTATTTGAGCTTCTTGGTTTGCATTATTACTCTTAGGTACATCCAGGCACCTTGGAGGAAACTCCAAAAAAACTCTCACGTGTTTAGGAAAGAGAAAACTTAATCTGAAGCAATGTTTAAACATAGACTAAATACAGACTTTCATATTAATTTAGAGGCACCACACTCTCCCTGGTGTTTGTAGCTTTGAACCTTCCTCCAAAGGAAGGCCTTCAACTGCTTTCAAAACTCATTTCACAAATGGAGGAAGAATCTGTCTTACCCTCTGAAACCCAGCAGCAGAAGGCTATTTTCTACACCAGGATTGAGTATCCCAGTTATTGAATTTTTTTTTCTTTTTTAATTACATGAGAAGAAAGAGGACTGTATTCCTGTGTCCAGGGGCTGGAAATTAGCCTGCCTGTTTTGCAAGGCTAGCTATCTTGATCAACAAGAGAAAAGCTATTTCAGTGTTTCTTCAAAGTGTGACAACCACTAGTTCTCCACCTTCTTCACGCAAATCATACCCACAGCTTTACAACTGCATATCAGCACTGCTACACAACAGAGGTTCAGCACCATTTCTGCGGTTGGGGTGCCTTTGAGAGGAACTGGCAAGGTACCTGCTCTGAATCCCCTCAGCAGTGACACAAAACAGAAAGTGTCATAGCTATAACAGAAAGTGTTGCAGCCACTCTGCCACTGTCCTAAGCAGTTCCTCATACCTCATTTTCTTATTATCTTTTGAAGAGGAAGCTCCCACTTGGTTTAGTAAAGATCACAGATTTGCACTACTCTGCTGATAATCTCTGTAAGAAACCTAGGCCCTGAGATCAGATGAGGGAAATGATACCTGATTTGGTTTAGTGTTGCTTTTTTGACCTGGTAAGAAAAAGGCGTATCAGAGAAATTAAATATTGGGAAAACGCGCATAGGGAATGTAGATTCCCTCAGGGCATTTCAGACACTTAACACTCATATGCAGGACTAGTGTTTAGGATTTACAGAGTTAGATCCCAGTTTAGGTCAATAATCATATTTTGGATGTAGCCCACTAAACCTTTTCTACACTCAGCATCTTGAATTGAAAGGAAACCCAACACTGCTTAAGGCTTCTGAGAGGATTTCTATCAAGTCACAGAGAATTGATAGGAAAAACATTTTTTAATCCTTTAAGAAATTCTTTGCTTTATGAACTATACAACACTTTCAGTAGATGAGTGCTGAAAATGATAGGGACAAGATGTTGATAGTTCAGAAAATGAATCTAGAGCAATGACCTGTTAAACAATCAAAAAATTGGCTGAGAGCTTGGAGTTCATTCTCTCTGTCAAAGTGGCAAGCAGCTCTCTGTACAAAGAATGAGGATTACAGCATATTCTCTTATCTGTAAATGTATGGAGGAGGAGGCTTTCAAAGACATTTTGAGTAAACCCACCAGAACAGAATTACAACTACCCACTGTGGACAGATCAAATGAGAAAACTGTCACTGATGCAGTGTTTTTGCTGTGACAGCACTTGGGATCTAGATGGCAATTCCACATGCAGAACCTTAACTGAATGAGCTCAATTATAACATTTATGCATTTTCTTGATTATATCAGGCATTAAAACATGCAGAATAGCATTTTATAAAAGCTAATTTTCAGGTGAAGACAAAGAAGGGGCAGCAGAAAAAGAGTCTCCTATTCAGAAGGAAGCTAGAAATCATTGTCTTAGAGTTGAAAGCCAGAATATCACATACAAATTTCATGTTTGCTATACACATTTTTATAAATAGACTTCAAATAAAGCAGAGCATTTACATCAAAGCAGATAACCCTTCTATTAGTCCACAACAGATTTTTTTATTTTCTTTGAGAGTGGCAAATCTATGATTTAGAAATAGTATTGACAGGCTGGGCTGCTGCTGATAATGGGGAGAGAAGCAGCTATGTGATGAAGAGACAACATTGCACCAGACACTAACAAAGAAACCACAGACTTTTAAGAAAACACTAAGTCAGTATTATGCTCTTCATTAGGGATTAAAGGTGCTGCTTTTTGCTTAAAGAGCTTATTATCTTCAGATAAAATGCCAGGCAAAAATAGTGAGCAAATTTTAGTCTGGGGATCACTACTAGATGTGCTAAGCTGAAACTCACTCATGAAAGCATTCCTGTCTTTACCAGCCAGTGAGGAACTGTAATTCTGGTCAGTCTGGTCATGACTACCAGGCAAACTTGTTTGAATAATCTTGGCTGTGGAGACTTTGACCTGACACAATGCACACTGATGTCATTGTACCTAACCTTGCCATGAGAATTTTTTCTTTGATGTGTGGTAACCTAAACTGACTCTTAGGCAAGTGAGTCGGTAGTAAGTGAAACAGTTCCCGGTAAGCCATGAAGTAGAGATACCATCCAGTTCCCTCCTTTCATATAATACTCGTTTAATCTATATTCACACACTCTCACATGTCGTAGGAGCAGTGGAAAGCACATTCCGAGACTCTTAAAAGTAATATTCTCCCTTCAAAACATAGATAGATTAATGCACTTATGTAATAATCTTTAAAGGGAGACTTTAACCTCTAATACACCTTGTAAATAGCCTTCTGCTTTCTCTGTAGAGGTTGCAAAACAGTGAGTCTTACCACTACGTACTTAAAAAAGTCAAACTATAATACCTTCAGTCTTTTCTCTCTAGGTTTGTAATAACTGTCCAAAGCTGAACTGCACTTTGGACAAACAAGCAACAGAGAACAGAGTTCACAAAGGTTTAATATCCAAACCACAGGTTCTTAACACTGTTTAATTGAGAGAATTGTATCTCCCTTGCCTGAGTGATGAACATGAGAATCCAGCCCCTCTTAAAACCCTTAAGGCAGCACCTTCCACACCCACCTACACTCAACACACAGGTAGCAATCAAATCTGTTGATGGGCTTTTGACATGCCAGGTCTGCATCTTGTAAGACACTCAGTTAAGTGTCTCTCCATGAGAAGTGATAGCAGTTGGTCTCTATTAGCTTGGAAGCTGTATTCCCAACAGCAATGTTATCTCTTTCAGCATCATTGTTTTATGTTCTTATTACACATATTTTACAAAGCTAAATCAAAATGTAACTAAATCTCTAAAATAACTGCCTCAGAGGTATTTTACATCCTAAATTGAATAAATAGAGATCAACGAGGCATTCAGAGAAATGAAACAATGAATGGAGGGCAGGGGTTCAAACAAAAACAACCTATGCAATAGTGAATCACCAGCTATCAGAGCTGTGTAAGAGAGGCAGATTTTCTGCTAGTAACAAAACAATTCAGCTAGGAAATTCTGGTCACTGTAACAGCCTGCAAAGCTAAATTCTTGAGGCAGAAACATTCTTTTTCCACATATTTTCAGCTCCAACATAAATGTATTTCAGTCCAGATTTAGGCCGTTGCCCTTTGCCAAAATAAAAGTAGCAAGTAAAATTGAAATTGCTGGTTTTACTCTCATTGGGGCAATCTTTATCTCTTTTTTTGTTTCATCAGTGCTGAGAACTTGTTCTATTCAAGACCTGCTGCACCTTAGAAAAGGCTGCAACACTGTCTTTTATGGTTAATCCTTCATGGCTACTGCAGTTGCAAAATGTCACTGGTCTCTGCTGATCCTAGTTTTTAATAAAACAATGAAGATAAGGCATTAGCTAATATTCCAAAGTGTTTTGCAAAGTTCCGAGTCACTTACCGTAAACCTCTGACCCAGCTCCGTTTGTAATTCTTCCAGGTGTTTTAAGGTCAACCTTATACCATCTTGAGTAGTGGTTATATAAAACAGGTCAAGTGGTTAATATTCTAATGAATCCATTGGAAGTAGTCAGTCCTATAATGAATCTTTGCAAAGGTCCACTTGTCAGTAGAAAAAAAAAATTATTCAAGTTAAGAAAATAGGTATCAAAATATCCTTTTTTTTTGGGTTTGCAATAGTTCTTTCACCCCAAGATGAGGAGAGACTTTTTTTTTTTAAATAGGTCAGTTCCAAATAGATAATTATATGAAGAAAAAACAATTGCCAAAAATCTACAGGAACTCAAAATGTCATTTGTAAGAATAGGAAAGGCATTTAGATAGCTACCATGGTGTACACCAGTGCCAGTACACCATGCAGTACAGTGTGTTCTATAATATCTGCTCGGGTGTGCAATATCTGAAATAAATGGGAGGAAAATTTTCTTCAAAAGTTGCCTTGTGGAACTTAGTGCTTCAGTATGAAAGGAACCCTCGAAAACATTCAGAAAAGGAAAGCAGTTCCCCAAATATGTGCAGATCACTATCATTAGGAAAACAAAAACTAAGAAAGTTCAGAAAGGGCCTAAGAAAAGGAACTATAGGGTGTTGCTTAGCCTAGAGAGATGGTACTTTTCTGTTCTGAATCAAAAAACCAACCTTAGGATTCCAAAGTAGTTTATCTTATGAGTCATGAAGTAGTTAGTTGACAACTGCAAAGAGAACGTGGGGGCATCTGAAGCCCATCAGGTCCAGTGACTTTGCGTGCAAACCCCTCCAATTCATCTCTTAACCACGCAGAGACAAGTAACAAAAACTGGACTAGTATAAACATTAAGTAGTGAAATTGGGGTGATATCTCACTAGGAAACCTCAAGCCAACTTTGTAAATATAAACAATCAGAATGCAAATCATAGTGAAGCATTGTATGTATAAATACGTAAATTTTCAGAGGATCTTCCAGCCCAGAGTATACTCCTAATCCAAGTATAAGATACTGATTGCTAATCTGAGTCAGGAATGTCAGGATTACTGCTCCATTGAATCTAATGTCTTCTTGAAGCAAGAAATTAGGTGTCTTAACAAATACTAAATTTTTTTGTCTAATAAAAAATATGGTGACATCTCCCCGCCCACATAAAAAATGCTTAGAAATGTGATTATGAAGAATATCTGTATTGTACAGTAGAGAAGTCCAGAGAGGAACACCAGTGAATTAGAATGTGGATCTCAGAAAAAAACCCTTTCTCCAAAACATTTCTTGGCACAGCAAGTTAACAGGTGGGCTGTATACAGCCTAGTAAATTTGTTCCCATTACAACCGAGAAAGTACATTTTTCCCCATTACAAGGAAGGTAGAAAATCACTTCTGAATGAGTGAAGAAGAACAAAGGGTGTGTTTTTTTCTCTGTGACTTTATTTTTAGTTCTTACTCATATTCTGAATGATAGATTCTCATTTCAATGGAACTTCGGGAAATAATTAGAGAAAACGTGTACTAAAATTCAGCATGAAAGTAGCAAAATAGTGCACACACAAGTTGACGTGGTACAGTGCATCGTGGATAACTTTTTTGACTCCATCAAGTCCTGTGTTATTCCAGTTCTGTGCCAGTGTAGTACCACTAAAACCAGTGGACTTAAACCCAACGAAATAAACAAGAATAAGGGATTAGAGGGCCCACAATGCATGCACCACATAACAAGTCTTTAATATCTCCTTGTAAAGAGCTGGAGATACCTGGCCTTAGGCAAATCAGATGTTAAATAAATGCCCAAAGCAATCTGACATAATGGCTTCTGTTCTGTGCTAAACAGTAAAATTGCTCTCTCTTCTTCCCTCCCTGAGAAGAGCTCATTCCAGATGCTCAAGCAATTTTTTATCATTCTTAACCAGAACACACTTTCTGCTCTCCAGCACTATAGGTTTTTCTCTCTGATGTCCTTTATTCCCACCTGGAAATACAGATGGAAGAACTGACTCCAATGCTGCCAATGTGGAGCAGATCAGGCATGGCAGAATACTGTCAGTCATTTGCCATGCATTTCCCTCTGATCTCTAGCATGGATTTTGTTTCTTTTTGCTAAATTATTTCCTTCCATTGGGCCTCTTCCTTGTTCTGAAGGAGCCACTGTTTTGTCACATGTACGGGTGGTATTTAGGAAAGAAGGGTGCTCTGTGCTACAGCAGTGACAGAAATAATTCTAAAGGATAGGTGACCTGAAACAATAAATAATGGGCAGATGCAGGCAAATTGCCTCAGTAAGCACTGTGATTGTGTATGATCCTTTCCACCTGCTAATGAATATGCATGGGGGAAAATAAGAAACTCTTTTTTTTAACTTTGTTGAGTTTGCATTGGTAGTGAATAAATCAGGATGAAAAAATATGAAGTCATCCATATTTAAGACTCAACAGAAAAGGACAGTTATAATCTTCCCAGGAATAAAAATAGGTTTAGAACCAGAAAGTTTCTGAATGTCAGAGAAAGGAGATCTGTAATACTCAGTAAGCACTCAGATCTGGAACAAAGGGTAGTTTTCAGGTAAATTTACAGATGGTATGCAGTTGTTTGAGGCCATAATTTTCAGAATGCTGGTGATCTTGATGCTTCTTTTCAATCCTAATGATGAATTTGGCAGGCTGAAAAGATGTAATTAGCACCAAAAAGAAATTAATCTGAGAAGACAAAGGCTATCATCAAAGGGTAACATAGTAAGGAAAAAGACAAGGCTGATGATAAAACCATAATGGGAACTGGCAGAAGAGAACCTCCACAGCTGCAAATTTTGGCATAATCTTGAGCATTATTAGAATAACAGAGTCAGACTGTGCTTTGTTAAGAAATTTGCTTCTCTTAAATTTCCTAGAATAAAGCTCATAAATACATGAGATAAACAATTAATAAATACAGTAGTTGTATACATTATTGTATACATTCAGCTGCTACATAATCCTGGGCATGATTAAAACACTTTGACACTTAAATATTGACCCTTTCTTAATGTCAGCTCTGGTTTTGTCACTCATATCGTATTGCATAAGCTCTGACAGTAGTGTCTCAGTTGTGATGTAAACCCAGTTGAATCTTCAGACTCAATATTCTCTTGATCATTGCCCTGGTAGAGTCATATTGAGAGCAGTTTTCAAACCAGCACAACCAGACCAAGCCTTTTAGAAAACACAGAAGCTGGCAGCTGGTTGCTGTGTGATGTGCCCTCTACTCCCAGCTATATACCAGAAGAGTTTAATGCGTGGATTTATTTGTTAACTTGGCTGGCTTGAAACAAAAGCTAAAATTCAGATATACCTATTTTCTAAATTATTTTTTTTCAGTAGCTCTTTCTTTAAATGTTAAGCAGTGGTTACATTTAAATACTATTTTACTTAACAATATGAATATGCCTAAATCTGATAGCTAAGACACTTGTATAAAACAAAGAAGCAGCTATTTAAAGTCCTTCCTCAAAGTAAGGAATATAGGGATTTTAACCTGAATCTTGCTAACTGGTTATTTAGGCACAAAACTGGTCTCAGAAAGATAAAGCTTTTTGTTTTAGAGAAATGAGTTTTTCATGATGTACTACATTTCCCTCCAGTCTAGTATCAGACAATTACATTTAATACTAAAGATTTAATGCTCTTTTTTTCCCTTTCTTACTCTCTGTACTCTCCTGCACTCTCTTTGTAGCGTGCCTTCCCTTTATTTGGATCCTGATTTTAGATAATAAATCTGGGTAGCAGAGCAGCTCAGTAGTAGATGGTGCAGTTCTGTATCTTCCTAGGCCTTGCTTTAGAAGTTTTGTCAACAGTTGCACAAGGACAAAAATCAGTCTTCCATCAGAGGAGATACTCTGTACATCAGGGTTGTGTCAAGCTGAGCCAATATTGAACGTTACAGTGGCTTTGCAGTGAAACTTCAGCCTGACAAAGTGTGCACAGCGGCTGTCATTGTTAGAATCGGTGATTCACTGTGAAGATTAAAAATTATTTTTTCTTTGAGTCAGGGTCTTTGTTCAACCACATAGCCCAGTATAAAATTGTGTAAAAATGCTTTGCCCTAAATCTGTCCAACCAAAGACTACAACCAAAAGTGATATTGTTGTACAAAGTGATTCTTCACTAGGCGTAATGAAACAAGCTAACCCAACAGCATTGCCTTTGGGGAAAAGAAGTTTGCCTTGATGTGATCAGTCAAAATCATCTGTGAGACCTCTACCCAGCAGTGAATTATTTCCTGTGAGTTGCTTCTGGTACTTTTTAGCCACTAGATTGATTTACAGCTGGACAGAATTTAGGATTTAGGAGTCTTAAAATGAGCAAGCCCTTGAGGGCAGTCAAGGATGGCTGTTTTCCAATACCTGTAACCTCCACCACCCAAATTCACTGGGTGCTTGCCTGCTCATCCCAAAGGTCTTTAGGTGAGTCTGAGCCACAGGAGCTTATGGTGGCCATGTGTTTGTCACACTCTAAAACTTTGCTATGATCCAATGTTAAGGTGACCTACATCACACTCACAGTTTCACCCTTGCTGAAGTTAAAACTTTCCAGGGTTTAAGACTGGGTTATTGACTAGTTATTTCTCGGGTTGTTGACTAACAGGCAGTAAAAGCACCCTGCAATGCAAATAAATTTTGTCTTAGCGCACAACAGGCTGCAGAACAAAAAAAGCAGTGTGCTAGGAATAAATGCCAGGACCCTTAGTTTTCCTTTGTTCCCAAACAAGTAGCCTAGCTGCCATACTGGAGTGAGACTCATTTGTACCCCATGTTAGTGTTGCTTGACTGGCCTCTTAAGGCTTCAATGCCAGCTTTTCTGGAAGGGGGAGAACTGCAGGGACAGTACACGCTCCTGCCTTCTGGGTGATGGCAGATGCTTGCTCACCACTCCAAGGGGGTGCTCTGATCTCTGGCAAGAGGGATTCCCAATTCTGGAAGTCATCTAATCCATGAGTAGAGTATTGAAAATGCAGCATCACTCTCTTCATTTAATGGCTTTCTTCAGAAAAGGCTTAGCAGATCATATCAGCAATTTCTTATTCGTCCTGCAAGCTCTTGGTGGAAGACAAGTTCCTGATTTAAATGCCTTTGACCTCTACAAAGACACAGTGCTCCCAAAACAGCTAAAGGAGACAAAGAGGCCCCCCAAAAGAAGGAATTTCTTCCTCAGGCCTCCAGAGGAGTCCACTTTATGCAAGAAGGAAGGGTGGTCAACATGGGAGTTTAAGGATATCCATCAGTGGATAAACAGAGATGCAAATTTTCTTAAAACAGGATTCAAAGTGGGCATCTAAATAATGTGGGCTTGATCTTAATTTAAGTTTGTATCTGTACAAAATATTAAGCATAACATGAACATACGGTAGGTTTATTTTTAATATCCAAGTCTGTGCAGGTTTGCTTCTATTGAGTCAGAGCTAATTAAAATAGCTCTTCTATTCCCCTTCAAATAACATGATTTTTAAATATATTTATTTAAGCAAAAAAAGCTTTAAAAAACCCCACTCATAAACTTTTGAAAAATTGGAAACAGGGAAATACAGCTCTGCATGTTTATTTAATTATCTAACTGTTACTCAAGGAAAGTTTATTAGTCTGGTGAAGCATTGGTTAATTTTTATAATCTAGAGAGGAGGAAACTTTCAGCATCAATATTTAAAATTAAACTATTGACCTGAACACCTGTTCCACTTTTTTCTTTTTTTTTTTTTTTCTTATTTTATTTCAAGAGTACTAATTTTCTGTGCATGGCAGCACTTGGAACAGGTGCAGTGAAGCAGAAGTTAGAAGAATCTGTTTGCTCTGATTGCTGGCCAGAGGGCAACACGGGGCTACATAGAATGCTGAGGGCAAATGAGCAGCTCTTTCCAACTGATCATTCTGAAAACCACACAACTTTTTCTTCCTGCTTATTTCTTTGTCTGTTGCTGTTTTTATTCAAAGACCTGAAAATATCAACATGTTTTCAAACTTTCTGGTTTGAACATTGAGTTAGTGAGAAGTCGAGTTTTTTTAAGCACACGGGCTTAAAGACTAGAGCAGTGCACATGCAGGTAAAATAAATGATTCCTTATGAAGCTACATAGCTCACATGCATGCATAAAGAATGAAACTATTAAGTACTGTATTAAAAAGCTTCATGGAAATTTGCATGTATAATTTTTTAATTTAAACTACTACAATCACTCATTCTGTACAACAGTACAGATTTTGCCTTCTATTTCAACATCCCAAAGTGCATTGCAAACATTTTGGGAATTAAAACTTATAACAGTGCTTTAAGGTATGAAATCAGGAATAGTATCATGTGCTTAATAGAAACCTAAACAAAAAGGACAACTTTGCTAGCATCCATGAATTTTTCATGTCTCAAATGACCTGGTATTTCTCTTTAAAAAACTCTGTTATATTCCTATGGTCCTTTTGCCTGGTGATGAAACTGTCCCAGGAGTTTCTGTTTCTTTTCTTGCCAATACACAGGCTAGTGTCCTCAGCCACTTGTGCAATTGTTAATGAGGGTACACTGCAAAATTGGGGTGGTGAAATTACTGGGATTTAAAATAGTCCTAATACCTGTTCCCTCCCTAAATTGTTATCTTAACATGGCTTATTTATTTATTTCCTAGCACAGTGACCATGTGGTTGTGCTGATGCAAATGAAGGGGAAATGAACCACAAAGGGATAAGAATAGGTATCTGCTTATTAGAGAGGACCCCTCTAACAAGCTGTATGGGATTGCATACCATTGCTTTCAATTAGCTTCCTTTACTAAAAGCCACAAGTAAGCAAGTAAAAAGCTGTACCAAACCTGGACTTTTTGGGGGAATGGAGGTTTAAGTCTGTCTGTTTTATACATGTAAATGTAATGGATTCTAGTGGATTGGTAAACCTCCCAATTGAGCTCTAATGATACATTTCTCTCACAGCCAGGAAAACACACTGGACTCCTAGTCTAAATACACAGTTAAGGCTTTGTTCAGACTTTCATAACTCCTAGGAGTGAATTGCAGTATACTCTTAAGTAATACATATCATCCCCACTCTTCCAGGTCCTTGGCAATACATGCCTTATACACTGCCTTGTACATGTTCATAGAATTGTAGGGAAGGGACCCACAGGGATCATCAAAATCCGATCCTGGCCCTGCACAGGACAGCCCAAAGAATCACAACATGTCTGAAGCATTGCCTAAAGGCTTCTTGAACTCTGTCAGGCTTGGCGCTGTGACCACTTACCTGGGGAGCCTATTCCAGTGCTCAACCAGTGCTCTGGGTGAAGAACTTTTTCCTAATATTTAACCTAATCCTTCCCTGATATTTCTTCAGGCCATTTACTTGGGTCCTGTTACTGTTCACCACATAGAAGAGATCAGTGTCTGCTCCTTCTCTTCCCCTCCCAAAGAAGTTATAGCCTGCAATGAAGTCTCCCCTCAGCCTCCTTTTCTCCAGACTGAACTTAACAAGGGACCTCAGCCACTTCTCATACAGCTTCCCCTGCAGACCCTTCATCATCTTTGTTGCCCTTCTTTGCATGTTGTGCAATAGCTTAATATCTTTCTTCTATTGTGGCACCTGAGACTGCACACAATATTCAGGGTGAGGCTGCCCCAGTGCAGAGCAGAGCAGGACAATCCACTCCCTCAACTGGCTGGTGATGCTTCGCCTGAGACCCACCCGGACACGGTTGGTCCTCCTGGCTGCCAGGGCACTGCTGACTCATTGTCACAGTACATTGAGTATCTCTGCTATGCATGATTGTGTAAAATGGCTTCTTCTTTAGCTCTGGAAAGAGCTTTCATCATGCAGTAAATAGACGCAGGTAAATAAGTAGGAATGATCACAATTTTCCTAAGAGGAAAGATGAAGGGTGAAGCTGTTGCAGTACTGAAACTGAGCACAGGCATGCTATTAAGTTCAAAGGACCCAGGATTTCAACCAAGAAATCAAAAGGCCTCTTACCTTTTCTAGAACAGAGGAAAGCCAGTGTGAGAGAAAATGTGACATAACTAGTCACAGAGGTCTCATCACGATTCTTAAAAAATACATGGTCTGAAAATTATTAGCAGAATATTAGACAATAGTAAAAAAGTCAGAAAAATATTAAATCAGATCAAAATGACACATCAATCAAAGATGCTAGTTTGCTTATATATATTATTTTTATATAACATGAGAGTGTAAATTTTATGAAAACTTTGAAGATTTATGTGAAGAAAGTTACTTGTAAAGTCTTTTAAAAAAAATCACAAAATAGAGGCAGTGTTGAAATGTCCATTTGGAAAGATGAGATTGGAAAGATGAGTTTTCTGACTCAGTCTTTTACTGAAGACTTAATCCCAATCCTCAGAAACATATCTAGGGGAAAAGCTGTTAAAATCAACTGCATAGAACATTCTTTGTTTTTAGAAAAAAGGTTTTCCTGACATAAAATGATCAGTTCCAAGTGTTCTCACCAGCTTTAATCACTGTTGTTGTTCAGCTGTGCCAGCAGCACTGAATGCTTTGCATCTAAGAGAACTTCTTGCTTGTGCTCCAGAATCTCAAAATTTTAAAAGTAAGCAAACAAAATAGCCTGAGAAACTAAGAGAGATAAAGGAACAATGAGAAAATAGAAATTAAAATAGTCATGGAACAAGGGACTATGTGCCAGAGAAGGAAAGGTGGGAGAAACTACAGAAAGTTAGCTGATCAGCAGTAGGTTAACATGATATTAACCCCTAGAACAAGTTTTGTTCTAGATTAAGAACATTAATACTTCCAGTCTCTCTCAGCAAGCCTGTGGTTTTCTTCTCCACCTATGTTTTCCTCCTTTTCCCTTACCTTTCTCTGATAGACTGGCAGGGAACACAAGGCAGACTCAAAAGACTGAATTGACTACTTTTTGCAGGTTCAAAGGAAGAAGTGGAATATTTTGATAGAACCAGATCAGAAATAACTGTATTTGTAGGTCATCTCAGGAAGAGCTCACCCTCTATAAAATCCAGGAAAACTGATGGCTGTGGGCAAACAATGTCTAAGCCCCCCCATCCCACCCTGTCTTTCCCTGAACTACTGGCAAGAGGTAGGGGGGCAAACCACTGTGTGAAAGGGTGGGCAAGAATGGGCAGGATGTTGAGTAAGATTTCTTCACCTTAGATCGTTGGTTTCCATTAAGTGCATAGTAGCAGTTAGACACCCTATGACTAGGTAGCTGCTAAAGGATCTGAAGTCAACTGCTCCAATTTTTTTTTTTTTGAAGACACTGTGCCACAGCAACAAGCCAATATATATTGCATACTACAACATGGCTTTTACTGCAGAGCACTGAAGGGCTTCTCTCCTGCTCAGGTGCTCCATTCAGGAAAACGAGCACAATCTGAGAGAAGTTGAGTTTAAAAATTATGAAGACTGTTCTTTGCTCTGAACTTATATGGATGGAAGTGGCCTTTAATGATTGCACTTAGAGTAAAGCAAGTTGGAAGATGACATTGCTGCCAGAGGTTATCCTGCATGCATTTTCACAATGAGCAAAGTAATATTTATCATCTTTGTTATCGTACCTTCTGCATTGATCCCAATTTGCAGTAGGTAAGGGCAGTTGAGGAGGTGATGAGGGAAAACAGTAGGAGAATGGCTTTAGATGTTATGATTTCTGACTTTTAAATTGCAGCATCCAAATGTATTAATGGTTTTCTTTAATGCTCTAGACCAGCAGGCTTATGATTCCTTCTGAAGAATAGTAATATTCAGGGGTGTGTCTCTTAATGTGCTCTCCTAATACACTTGTTTACTGTTCTAGTTTGTTTTATACCAATAATGTACTTGGATCAACAGAAGAAGAAAACAGTGCCTGTGATAGTTTGTGGAAGAAGAAAGAGCTTGTGTTTCATTTCAGAGTAGCCCTACTATTTAAAAGAAAATTGTAAGCTGCTTAAAATCTGGCCAGGTGGCATCAGCTAGATCACTCTAGATGATGAACATAACCTGTAGCTCAACCACTTGGTGCCCAAAGTCCAGTTGGTGACATTATAGGTGGAACGTGCTGAGAAAGTAAGCACTGTGGAATTGCTTGTTAAGGTAATTTGGGTCAACAAGAATATGAACTGACCTATAGCCACCTGTTTTGTGTTTCTACAGCCAAATGCTGTGTTTTTCCACAGAACTCATTCCTGCACTCAGAGTTGCTGGTATAAAGCCTTGCCGGTAGTTTTCCACTTCATCTGTGATTTCTTTTCTGGAAGGATGAGATGCTTAAAAGCAAGCTGAGGCTAAGGAAATGTCACAGTGAAGCATTATGGAAATTCAGTATCACTGAAAAGGAAAGAATAACAAAGCAAGTACAAATGTTGGATGAATGCCCTCCGTGATTCAAAAGGTTAAAGCATAGCTAGAAAAGAGTTGTTTTCCACTCCCGAATTTTTCTTTCATCATTAGATGGGAAGGAGCCTTACATGCTTTAATCTTTTCAACTTTATACAGAAGTTGTGTGGTGCAACTCTTCTTTGGGGTTCCAAGTGTCTCTGTCTTATTGCTTCCACCTTTTGTGAATCTTCAGCTTTTAACATGCTCAAATTTAGCCAGCCAAGAGGGAGTTATTTGGAAGACTATCTGTGAAAATTATGTGGCTCGTGCACCACTCATCAGTGGAGGAGTTATTTGCAAAGAGGCAGTTATTTTATTTCTTGTCTATTTAACTGTCTTAATATATAGTAACAAAATTTTTGTCTGTCAGGCCAAAAGCTCCATTACTTTCAGCTCTTAGAGAAAGGAGCCTGATGTCCTCAGACTGTCAAATGACGTTAAACTCCATTCCTTTAAATGATTCAGTGTAAGATTTATTTCAATGGAAAAAGAAACAAGGCAGAAGGGAAGCCACTCTACACAAAGAAGGACTTAGCTGTTGATGTCAGAGCTGGCCATACAATTTGAAATTAAAAAAGTGTTTGATGGAAGGGACGCATTTTTGTGGAAATTTTCATGACAAATGTTCCCATTTTTCACCTGTTTTTCCTTATGTTTTTTGCAAAAGCTGACACTATAATAAGCCTCAGCAATTCTTACTGCAAGTGAACACAGGGAACAGAGATTACTTTCAAGAGTGGTCTTTGCCAGACACAGGAATTTGAAGAAATGTCAGTGCCATTGCCTAACCTTGAAACATACATATCCTTCTCCAGATTTTTCTTCTTTTCCTTCCTTATATTTTCACATTGAAGTCCATTAATTATTATCCAGTGTCATACACTTAGCAGATGCCACATCTTTTTCTTAAGGATATTGTATAATATAATACCTGAAAATCCCAAGAATTTTTCTTTAAATGAATATATTCTCACTTGCACTTTCAAAGATGACTTCTTAAAGAGGTTCCATTAACACATACACAAAAACTGTGGCAAAAGTGATAGACAACTGCAAACCAGAATCTTACATGAGTGATGACCCCTCCTTCTTTCTCAGGAGGTGAACAAGTGATGTGCCTTGCTAAAAGGAATCACCTGGGAAATCTAAATTAAGCCACCTCTGCCTCTCCTGGGACCAATGAATTCCTGTTTGTACCACTATAATTACCATGCATGACCCAGCAGCTTAAGTCCATGCAGCACCTAGGAGAAGCTGCCTGCAATATTGCTGATAGAACTCGTACTTCAGAATCAAAGACAAAGTTTTGTAATTCTGTCCTATTTTTAGCCCTGCTTAAGTTCAAATTATGAACCCACTGTCAAAGTCATCCATTCAAACTCTTTTTCTCAAAATATTGTCAGAATAGGGACTGGGCCTAACAACTCAGTAATTCTCTCACACAGGACTTTGCCCTATGCAAGTTTGATTTCTCATTTATTTGGAGTAAGTTCTGTTTAAACTTAAATCCCGACTTAGGCTAGGAAGACACTTGAGTGATCAGAAAGCCAGAGGTCTTGCCAGGGGGGAGTGGCCACAGTAGATAAAAGAGGCACGCAGGCTCCCTGTTGCCCACCTGGAATCTGCCAACCTGTGACCACCTCTTTTTATTATCTCTTCCCTTAATCTATTTTCCTTTACTCTTTTCTTCCTCTTGTGAGTAACTTGAACACCTGTTTTCTGTATTTCACTTAAATTGTAATATTTCACTTGTAATATTTCACCCACAAGTTGTGGGTTGGTGTTTGCCTAGTAGCTTGCCATCAAGTACAATGCTTTTGTAAAATATTTTCCTTGGTTATATATTGCTCCTGTAAACCCTTTTTATCGAAACCCCTATTTTCTCACCAAATTAAAAGCGTGTAGCTTTTTCTCAGGATGTGAACTCAAGGTATCAAAGAACCAATGGCTTTGCAAGTGTTCGTGTGGGTGAAATTTCTTGAAGTTTGAAATGAAAGTGTACACCCGGTAAAGCTTGGAGCTTCTGGACCGGGGTGTAACAATACTCTAATGCCCATAACTTAATTCCAGCATTACCTTTGTTTTTAAACACATTTGTATCTGCACATTATTCTTCTCAGTAGGAAAGTACTTTCAGTGATTTATCCTAAGCTAGGAATACCAGAACGTTAGCCTTCCTTCATTACTTGGTCTACACATTTGCTTTGTACCCTCCACTTAGTGCTTTGCACGTTGCTTCTCATTGTAGGGCCTTTGCAGATTAAAAGGAAGAAGCCATTATGGAGGACTAAAGGCTGGAAGGGGCTAAAACCAGGAGACTGTCGAGGAGAAAAGAGAATGAGTTGTTTTTAGAATTGTTTTTGCTCAAGAGATTTTTGCAGTTGAGGAAGCCTGGAAAAGATCAGTGTGGGAATCTTTATACTCTGTGTTTCCTTTGGGTTGTTTTCTGTCAAAAGAAATGGAATTCTTACAAGGAAGATAACAGAATGTTTTTAAAAACTTAAATGCATTCTTTCCCATAGGCTTGGGGGGAAGGGAGATAAGAGACAGAAAGTTAGAATTGTAAAATCAGCTTAGTGAGCCACTTGTGCATGTGTCAGGCATTTGATGTGTAAGGCAGGGCACAGGACTGCCTGCATGTGCTCTTCCATCAGCTACATGATCATTCAGTGATGCAGAGCAGTGTATTCAGGGTTCAAACTTCAGAATAAACTTTTCATCAGTACCTTAGCCATGGTTTCATCCTCTGGGTTTACCTGCATGTGTATAAATTCTTACCAGGACATAAGGCAGAAATCCATATTGAAAACTGAGAAAACAGTATACATGCAAACTGAATCTTCTGCCCTCAGTATGTGCTGAAATTAATAGTGTTTTAAGCATTACCTTAATTGTTGAATGAAAGGTGGTTTGTAAGATGCAGTAGGGTCAACGCAGTCTTTATTTTAAATGTTATAATTAAAACAAATGCTGTTTTTTTACCACTGCCAGAAGTAATCAGAAGAAAGAAGGAGCTTTTTGTAAGTAGGGAAATCATTACAGATTGAATGTCTTTGTACACTAGTTTTAGAAGCTGTCCATAGCTAAATAAATACTAAATACTCTTTTGTAATGCAAGGTAGGTTGTGTGTTTCAGCTTTAATAGCTACTAACTCATTTAGCTGGAGGGTGACATGAGGCTAATCAAAGGTCACCCGAGTCCTGGTTGATGTTGAATGGGAGTTGACAGCTTTCCAGAGTAGCACACAATTCATGGGGATTTTTTTTTTTCCCGCAGGAGCAGTATTCATCTGGGATTGACACAATGCTGAGTTTCAAAATGATTAATTCAAATCCTTAAAGACTCCGCAAAAGCAAACTACTTTTCAAGTCTTATCCTGGGGAAGAAGTGTTCACCTGACACGGAAATTCTGGTTTCAGGCAAATTATTGAATTCCAGCAGCAATATGTTTCATAAACAGCAGCAGGAATCAGGGACCCGCTCATGCAGGAAGATACAGGTTTGTGTAGTTTCAGTTAAAAATATCACAGGCCACATAGTCTAATGGAAAAGAAGCATGTATTTTTGCATTCACAGGGACAAAACAACAGAAAACCTAAGAAATTACAAGGAAAGTATAGGAATATTTATGTTTAATATTAAGTTCATTGAAGGAAGGCCAAACACAATTCTCAGACTTCAATTCAGTCACTTTGTCACAGAGTGCAGTTGGGACCTCTTGAATGTGTATGATGGAGACTCAATTTACACTCCCTTTACTGGCAGCTTTTAGGTAAGTTCCCCTTGGTGAGACCTTAACTGTGCCCAACAATATTTTTTAACTTAGAACCTGACTTAAATGTGGCTTCTAACAGTGTAAATATGTTCTAGTAACACAAATATATAACACTGCGAGTTCAGCACATGTAGTCAGTGTCCTTTTGTACAGTTATAATCAGAATAAACAATTACAGAGGTTTTTTTGCTTTTACAATGAACAAGTCATGTCACTGCACTGTGGCATGTAAATGTTATATTTTCATTTCCGAATCCTGATTATCTGAGAAACAAAAAATTGTTGTAATTCGTCTGGGCTGGAGACAATTTAGTGTGCAGGCTCTTCTGGAACAGCCTCTTCAGGGAAATGGTCATAGCCCCAAACCTGCCAGAGCTCAAGGCGCATTTGAACAATGCTCTGAGGCACATGGTGGGATTGTTGGGGTGTGAGGGGCCAGGAGCTGGACTCAGTGATCCTTTTGGGCCCCTTCTAACTCAGGATATTCTATGATTCTATGAAATAAGATATATTTCAAATGTGCACAGTCTTTCCCAAGGACAAAAACTTCCAGTGAATGGTAAATGAAAAATAACAGGTTAAAATGCTGGCCCTTGTTTTTCAAAAGCCCTGTATGTAACAACATCATAAGCTTGAATTAATATTCTATATTTTACTACCTTGGAGAGGCAAAGTTGGTTGTTCAAATGACCGAGTATACATGCTCTCTGGCAGATGCAAGTGTTGTGATTGGGCATGCAAAGTGATTATTCTCCCCTGCAGATGTGCTGAATGAGTGTACATGTGAAGACATGCAGCCTATTTCACAATTTTAAAATTTTACCCAGAACATATTTTCAATAGTAATTCAAAAAGTTGTCCACAAAGAAATCTTACAACCAAGGATACTCTGAGTATGTCACACACACATGCACGTATGCACATTCTCTTGCTTTGTAGATACTTCAATACAGTGTACCATTATATAAATAATTATACTGGATTTAAGATCAGGTCAAGAGGAAATGTGAAACTCGTCAGACAGGGAAAAAATGAGAAGAAATATCACATAATTAGAAAACAATTAAAATTCTAATGAACCTAGCTCTGACAAGGATGTTTGTCCATGAACCCATGGAGAGAAGGGGCGTTCTTTGAAAAAATAATGAAGTAGAAAAAATGCTTTGCCATGTAGCTAAAAAGGAGATTAAAAAGATTTTATATCAATGTGTAATGAATATAATTACATAGGTTATGCAACTGCAAGGTAAAATATACCCGTAAATATGTCTGAAACCTACAGCTGTCTAAACAGCCTACTGAAATGCCTTAATCCTCCCTTTGTCAGACAGTAAGAATTGTTTTCCAGAACAAGAGCTCTGGGATGGCAACTGTGATCGCTGTGAAGGAGACGGCCACTGTACAGAACACCCAGTCAGAAATGTTCCTCTGTATCTCCATTTATAGCACCACTCTGGGTTTCTGCAGCACTGGATTTGAGAAAATTATTGAACTGAAAAATGGTATGTAAGCTTCAGTGCTGCCAATCTTCTACCATTACAACCAGGTAACAGGAGCAGGGTACTATACCCTCCCATAGGAGAAATATGACAGAAGATCATTAGAATTTCTAAATACTTGTACCAAGGAGACAAAAAGAAACCAACTGAAACTAGTACTGACTCAGAAAGGCAGAAATGTCATTAAAAAGTCTGAGTGAAACTTTCCATTCCATTTTAACATTTTTTTTAAAAAAGTAATTATCAATAGCTAAAATATTTTATTTTTTACGTTTAAAATTTCAACTTTTGAAACTACTGAGGCAAGAACTTGAGTGGCAGGGGTAGAAAACTTATTTGGTAGAATTTTCTAAGTTCTGCTTCCCATTATCCTCTCTTCACTTGTTCTCTATTTTGTACCATTTCTGCTGGCTCTTCATTGTACAATATGCTCTTTAGCATATACTCTCTCGAATTCTGACATCATCCCTCTTTGGTTTGCTTGATATCCAGAACATTACTTGACTTCAAACAGGCCTCCCTGAAGCCTTCAGTATCACCGTGACTTACATCATTACTTAGACTCCTCAGAACTTTGGGAAGTACAGAGTATCAGCAACATTATCAGAACAGAAGTTCTATTTCTTTTCCATTTTCCATTCTTCCCCATCTTCTCTCTTACCTTTTCTTTTGGCTTCTCATTGCTGATGAAGTAGAAGTGCTATTTCAGAAAAGAGAACATTTCCTCCCTTAAGTATTTGTGCTGGTAGTTAATGCATATTAACATCAAATTATCTTCAAATAGTTCTCCTTTGCATTTCCCCTTCCCTGCTATATTAGAAAGCTGCACTAAAACAATTTGTAGACTAGTTTTCAAAGGGCAAAGTCTCACTCAGGACTCTTTTGTTTCTGATTAGCCTGACCACACGTTCAATAAAGCGCAATTAAAGATCTGCTCAGCAGTGAGAGTGTGGGAACTCAAGGGAAGAAACTATGGCCTGATTTGTTTTCTTTCAAGTATTTTTCCATCACAGTAATCAACAGTATTAAGGTTATCCTAAGGAAAAAAACCAAACAAAACCAAACCTACAAACTACCAAAACAAAAACAAACCAAAAACCCAAAACCAAACAAAGAAACCAAAACAAAAGCACACCAACCCCCCCCCAAAAAAAAAAAAAAAAATCAAAACAAAAAACGAAAAAACACCCGAAATCAGCTACATTCTACTTTTCTTCAGATGTTTAGTTTTCACTGCTGTTCCTAGCTTGGATTTTTGTGGTGTTGGTTTGGTTTATGCTTTAATATTTTTGTTGGGGTCTTTTTTGATATAAAGCTCAAATCTGTGAGTAGAAGGGAAATGTTTTCTTGCACAAACGTGTTGCTGTATTCATCCTTTCTAGTAGGATCTCCTCTGAGGTAAATTGATTAAATTTGCAGAGACATAGTCAATTCCAAACACAGCAGGCACCTGAATTTCTAGACAATGGCATTGTCCTACTTGTCCTCTACCTTTGTAGTCCAGCAGAGTTAAAATAAGAGGAATGTGTGAAATTTAGTTTACTCTCAATTGATTTATGTGCTCTTTAAGCAGTACCAAGCAATTCTCCCTTTCTATACAGATTTATGTCAGCATTTTGGCAGGAAAATAGCAAATAGATCACCAAAATGGACAGTGCAAGTTATTAGACATCTAGCATAGGAGAAGCACAGCTTGATTTTCAATAATTAGCAAATATCTTTTATAAGTTAGTAAACTAATATTCCCTGAACCATCAGCTGCTGAGGGTGGAAAATATGTAATAGAGTTCCCAATATGGTGGAACTAGTCAGTTAACGTGCATGTAGTGTGGGAAGCAGTCCTTCACACAGATGTTAAGTAAAAAATACACTCTTTACAGTTGCATGTGATGATTAGGTTCACAATAAGATAACAACCCTACTCAAATAAATTACTGAAGTATTTTAAGTCTATTGCCCAATAACTAAATATTCCCATTTTTAGTCATGCTAAATATGTACCTTAAATATTCGAGACAGGAAGGCAATATAACACAACAAGAATAGGGCTGCAGGTTTAGGATCTAGGTAGCGATGAGATGAGCTCCTGCTTTCTTTAGCTTGCAGTTCAGCTTCCCGAGGTGAGATGTACCTCATCAAGTTACTTGAACAGTACAGACCTTTATTACTCCCATTTTCTTGCCCAGGAGCCCCTAGGGGAAATGACACTGCACTGTCACTGCAGAGACCCGGGTTCGAATCCCGGTCGGGGCCCCTCCCCGGGCAGATGGAGCTCGTTAGCCCATAAGGCAATCCATCTACGTCCTGAGGACCTCACTGCCACCGTCCAAGCGTGCTTGGCCCCGGCAGATGAACCTCAGGATTAAAGGGTGGGCTCAGTTCCGCGCACACTGTGTCTCACCTAAAAAATCCAATGCGCAGGCTGGAAGGTGTAAAGACCTTCCCCGGTTCTTCGTTCGCGAAGACTGGCCATTATTATTACTCCCATTTTCTTGCCCAGGTACCCTTGCACTTTAACACCAAGTGTTATCAATTTAATCTCATCTATCAAAATAAAGTCCAGAGCCTGAAGCAGGGACTATATGTTAATTTGCACTTAAGCATAATTTTCTGTAGTGCAATTATGCTGGTATTGTCTAGTGGACAGCTCTGGTGACAGATGTAAAGGAACCCTGCTAGCCTGTGATAGCCAGCTTCTGCATTGCCAGCAGCATGCAAACTAGCTAGCTTGGAGGCAAAGCTCATGCAAAGTACAGTGAGAGCCAGACGCTGTCAAGGGCAGCAGACAGCTGATGATAGTAGCACATGGTCCTGTGCTCTGATTTGCCCACAGCAGCCCCCTGGAAAGCTGACCTGACTGCTGCTGATGCCAGGAGGAAAAAATGGAGTATGTGGCATGCAGGAGTCTGCAACAGAACAATTTCCTTTATAACCATCCCTGCTTTGAGCCCTTTGTTTGGGCACCTTGAGCATTGCACAAACATACTTGGTAAACAGGGTATATACTACTTAAAAGTACAAAGCCATTATTTATGGTTATATTGTGCATGAGCTCTACCATGAGGACTCTGGAGGCCAGGCAAAGGTCTCACAAGGCCAAGGGTTGGCCCTTGCTGTGGCCTGAGTTGATCTTCAGTGTGGCTGACTTGCCATAGTCCAACCCCCTGTAATATTTTCTGCTTTTTGTGATCAGGTTTTTCCTCTCTAATCTTTAAGACCCCTGTCTTAACAATCCAGCATCTTCATTTTTACTTCTTATCTCATGTGGCTCTGCTCTACAGACCGTTTCACCTCTCTTCTGCACTTCACAATTTCTTTAGCAGCCTAAGCCAAAGTTAGGAAGCTGGGACATATTAGACCTGAGCTGAACCATGGGGTGAGAGGGGATATTAAAACCCACAGAGCAAGTAGGTTACAGATACTCAGCTGTACCAGATCAAAAGTTGACCCTTGACCAGAGACACTGAACCTTTTACTCATATCTCTCTCCCTTTAATACCTTCCCTCCAAGACCCCCTAATGACAATAGTGGTAAGATGATACCATGAAACAGATAGCAAAGCCAATTTTTACCACAATCACTGAAACCCCATTAACTGCTTTGCTTGGAGTGTATTCTGGTCAGAAGAGTTGCAGTCACTAGCAAGGTATCATGGCCGATGCACCCTATGGCAGCATACAGGCAGCCTAGGGATGACTTTCTGTAGGATACCCAAGATTATGTAGGGGTGATATGAAAATAATCAGTTTCCTCTTTTTCTCCTGGTATCTCTGAAATCTACCTCCTGCAAAGAGCCCTTGATAAAAGTTCCTCCAGCTGTGCAGAATAGTATACAGACTTTCTTAGGCAACTGCCTGCCAGGTATGGGAGGATGACCATCTCTACTAACATCCCGGTTACTTAAGCATAAGGTCTTATTAGTGAATAGAGAGAGCAGAGTTTTCATTTGCAGGACTGGAACAAAACCAAGGAAAGACACGAGTTTTTCTTTGAAATTGTCATCTGAGATTCTGTGTTAAAGGAGGCCAGAATCCAGGCTTCTAACCTCTAATTTTAGATGTGCTAAATGGTATTATAGATAAACATGACTTTTGTTGCATGAACTAGACTTAAATATTATCGTAACTTTTGCTTCAAGGCATAAACTAATTATTGAAAGAATGAAGGAAAAGTTCTTTGCCTCAGTCTATGAGTTGCATAATGCTGTCAGCTAAATATAATTAAGTCTTTGAATCACCAGATGCTAGTTGCTTCAAGAGATAGAGAATAACAATCTACTACTATTTGCCTAAACTTTGTGGGGTTTTTGCTAGCTGGGTTCAGCACAGTTTTCTTTGGTGGTTATTTACCTGAGGAGGTCAAAAATGTTAAAATGGTTGTATTAATCTAGCAGAGTAGAAACATTTAGGCTTCACTTTACAGTCACTGAAGATGATGGAAAATTTGCCAATTACTCCGGTGGCAACAGAATAAGGGTTTTAATTGGAAACATGCAAACTGTGAGAAGAATATCCTAATGTTTAAAATGCTATTAACTGAATATTCTCACAGGTTTTAGAAATAATCTGATCAAGTACTGGAAGAGAAGAAGTTATCCAAATTCAAAATGTCTATATAACAAGTTCCTTCTCCTTTATTTGTTTCCTTAAACATTTAATTCAGTGCAAAAGTATTATTCAGCACAAGGGAATATATTTATTTATGTAATCTAATCATTAAAAATCCCTGTCAAACATTGCAAATTTTACTAGTTTAAGACTGAACCATCCAAAACCTTTATGCCTTTTGCCCTGTTAACATAATTTTAAAAAAGAAAAAAAGTAACGGTGTTCAGGCTGGGGGGAGGGCTGTAAACTTGACAAAGTACAATATACATAAATGTAATGTTTCTGACAAGAACAAAGGTATGAATATAACAGATAGCAGAACTGCTTTATGGCTGGAAGGTTTCAGTGAGGTATTTCTGAGTTCCCAGACCTTTACATATCACCTCCATTGCACCTGGGAATTGTCTGGATTGCATTGCTCTGCATTTTGTATACTTTGTGGATTTTGGAACAGTCTAATTTATCTCTTTCCTTCCCTTTCCCTTAGCTGCAAGTAACAATGTCAGAAGGATTTAGATGAGAACATAAGGAGCAAAAATTTTAGGTTCAAATGCATTTTGGCACACTTTGACAATTTGTTTTTGGGAAGCCATAACTTAATCTCAGCACCTGGGAATTTAAAAATTGCATATGCGCACAATTACTATTTGAGAAATAAAAGATTGCTGAACTAAACTTAAAATATTTTTATGCTCTGGCAAGCTCAAAAGTTAGCAATATAAAAAGCATATTCAACCCTGTTACATCTAGCCTTCTCACCCACACCACTGACACCCCCACTTTGGTCTAACAGCAATACTATGCATCTTCCAGAGACCAACTGGTATTTCTGGTATCCAGGAATAGTTTCTGAAATATTGCAGCCATATGTGCAGGTGCTTAAATACATTTTAATAGGGCAAAAGAAAACTTTTCAAATGACCCATGGGCTTTTGTTTGTTCAGCCTTTCTGCACAGAGAAGGCCAGGGGCAACACTGACACCTTCTGATAAGTGATGGGTACACCCATTCCCTTGTTATTGCAGAGAAAGAAGCAGAATGCTCTCTGCATCTGCAGAAGTGGGTGGTTCTCACATATATTTCTATTCTATTTCTGTAGTTTCAGGCATCTCCCCAAGACCTTTCAAGGATTGCACCTTTTCAATATTCAGTTTGATGCAAGTTTCAGCTAAAAAGACACAGCAGAGAAGGAAAACAGGGGGATGAGAGCTGGCAAAGACTTCCACTGGCAGAATCTGTAAGAATAAATGAAACTCTGTTGGTGAGGTCTTCCCATTTTTGAAAGTTCAGTTGCAAAATAATGCCAAATATAGGAGGTAGATGCAGAAAGTCATCAGGTCATTGGTCATTGCAGGTAAAGACCCTGGAGGAACAGATGTATTTTTCTTAAAGAATCATTTATAAAGAGACACAAATTTAGCTGCAGAAAGAGACATACAGATTGGTTAAAGGACCAGATAATAAATACAAAGGCTGGGGCTAAGCAAAGAAAATTTTGCTTAATACATTTGAGTTGTATCATATTGCTTATGGGGAAAACCCAAAACAGAAGATCTGCATGTTGAAAAATCTAAAAAATTATGTTCACTGAAGTGACTGAATTCGGAGGGATTCTGTTTGCTGCAGGAAATATGGGTAAGACGCAATGCACTGACTTTCCATTCATATTACCATAGCCACAAAATCCACTTAGTGCTAGTGACAACAATTTGAACCTCCTGTTTGTGTTTTGTCCAGGAGAGCACACATCTGAGATCAGTGTATGATAAGAGTACACATTATAAATTATAGTAAGATCAAGTAACCAGTAGGTGGATTAAGAGTAAATGGCACTTGATATGCTCAGATCAATATTCTGCCCTTGTTCTCCCTAAATGTATACATCACAACAGTTCAGGCTGCATACAGAACTTGGATGCCTGTGAGGACAGTTTCCTTCAGAAGCTGTTTATTCTGGAGGTGGAAAATCAGGGGAAGTGTTAAGAGATGCTGGTCTTCTTTCAGCCAATGCACCAGAAATACTTTTCAAAGGAAAGTCAGGAAGGGATGATACACGCTGTTTTTCAATTTGCCATTGTATCAGGGCTCAGCTGCAAAATATATATATATATATATATATATATATATATGTACATATATACACACTTTCTTCTATCCCACACAAGAAATTAATAAGTATTTTTAGGTAACATCATTTCTAGGAAAAGGCTTTGCAATTATGTTTCTCAACTGATAATATAGGGCTCAGGAGTCCTAGAGAAGAAGGGGTTTGAATAACCGCAGATATCACCTCTTTCTTCAGCTAAACAGTCATGATAACTAGAAGAGTCTAAGTTTCTTTTTTAAAGAGCATCTGTCTTTAACACCCTAAATCCAGAGTCATAGAATCACTGAATCATAGAATATCCTGACTTGGAAGGGACTCATTAGAATCACTGAGTCCAGCTTCTGGCCCTGAACAGGACAGCCCCAAGAATCACAACATGTGCCTGAGAGCATTGTCCAAACACTTCTTGAACTCTATCAGGCTTGGTGCTGTGACCACTTACATGGGAAACCTGTTCCAGTGCTCAACCACCCTCTGGGTGAAGAACCTTTTCACAATATCTAACCTAATCCTCACCTGACACAACTTCAGGCCTTTTACTTGGGTCCTGTCACTGGTCACCACAGAGATCAGTGCCTGCCCCTCCTGTTCCCCTCACAAGGAAGTTGTAACTGCAGTGAGGTCTCTCCTCAATCTCCTCCAGGTTGAATATACCAAGTGACCTCAGCTGCTCTTCATACAGCTTCCCTTCTAGACCCTTCACTGTCTTTCCTTCAGTGTCTTTGTAGCCCTCCTTTGGAGGCTCTCTAATAGTTTTATGTCTTTTTTTTTTTTTATTTTGGCACCTGAAACTGCACATAATATTAAAGATGAGGTCACCCCAGTGCAGAGCACAACTGTCACCTCCCTCAGCTTGCTGGCGATGCTTTGACTGAGACTCCCAGGATGTGGTTGGCCCTCCTGGCTGCCAGGGCACTGCTGACCAACATTCAACTTGCCATCGACCAGGACCCCCAGATCCTTTTCCATGGGGCTGATCTCCAGCCTCTCATTCCCCCAGCCTGTTCAGACATCCAGGGCTGTCCTGTCTTGAGTGCAGAATCCAGCACTTGTCTTTGTTAAAATTCGTGTGCTTGGTCACTGCCCAGTCCTCTAGTTTGTCAAGATCTCTCTGCAGGCCCACCCTGCCTTTGAGGGAGTCAACAGCTTCTCCCAGTTTGGTATCATTGGTAGACTTCCTTAGTATACCTCCCAGTCCTGTGTCCAAGTTGTTTATAAAGATGTCAAAGAGCGCTGGGCCTAAGATGGAGCCCTGCATAACTGCACTAGTGATTGGTCACAAGCAAGATGTAACCCAATTTGCTATAATCCTTTGTGCCTAACAATGAGTGAGTTGCTCAGCCATCACACAAATTTTTGAATCTATTTACATGTCACAATTTATGAATCTATTGACATCTCCAGACAAAACTTGCTGGAGCTGCAAATTTCTATGTCAGCCTCAATCTGCCTGAAAAAATGAAGACTGAAATTCATCAGTCTTAATAATCATAAACAAAATGTTAATAGTTTGATTATTTGCTATCAATATAGGTGCACACAGATACCAGAACTCAGCCTGGATAATAAGGCTCCTCTTGAAAGAGATAAAAAAAAAGTAATCTTGAAAACCTTTTATTTCTTTAAGGGTTTTCTTCTGCAAAATCACAGAAGTAAACCACAAAACATGAACTCAATTACTTTTCTCAGCTATGGAGGTAACTAAATCATACACTATGCTTTTGTCTTTAGTATTTAAACAATGTATCTAAACTTAAAATGCTCAGTGTATTTAGAGTTCAAATTTAGATATAGATTAAATGCTTTTTCCAACTGTTGATCAATCCACATTATTTGGGAATACTCGGCAAGTGTGAGAAAAGTAGGTCTTTTATGTTTTGGTGAAAAATCATATTTTTAAGAAGGTATTGCACATTAGAAACAAGCTTCAAAACCAGACATTTATTTTGCATCCACAAGCCCTTCTACATTCAGTGCACTGCATCTGACTAAAACCAAGCAATAGTACTTTCAATGATGAGACACATACAACAAGCATGGTAGGGTGGATTTACTGCAATTAACTTTAAAGTCACTAGCTCTGGTCCTCACAAGCCTCGGTCAGTTTGAGCACCCTGTGGCCAATTCAACTCTTTTCTCTCATTTTATTTTTCTTGCTGTTGACAGCAGTTCTGCTGCATCAGTACCTGTACTAGTTTCTGATCATTTTCCCATTGTTGTTTCTTTCAGAAGTCTGAGCTTCTTCTTGGTCTAGGTCAGAAGCAAGTGGACAATGGTCTGAATGCTGCTCAGTCTGCACCTAACCTTATAACAGCTCTGATTCCACCCTGACATCCCAGCTCCACCCAAACAGCACCTTAGCTCCTGTTGAGAATGGGCTGAAGCTTGTTATTGACCATAAGCCTGAGGACGTGGCTCTGGGGCTGCTCAGTAGTTAGGGCTACTGGTCTGCTCAGGTTTGAAGCACGTAGAAGAAGAGGGATTACTGATGAATGAGGACCTGATGGAAACAGTTCTGTTAGTGAGTACGAAAGGGGGAGGAGGGCAAGAAGAATTCAAAACTTTCACTTTACACTTACAGAAAGGATTTAAAGTGTATTAAGTGGAGAATTAAAGTCTACAAAGATCATAACGCTAAAAAAGGAGGGAAGATTTGACATCATAAGCTGAGACCCTGTGACTTTTTGATGTGAACTCCTTTGGAAGCTTTCAGAGCCATGTATAAGGAGAGCAAGTCTGGTCTTCTCCTTGTGTCAAGAAACTGTATTAGGAATACTGGAGAATTTCTCTATTACTTGAGAATGTCAGCTCAGCACATTGGAGTGTCCAGCTCCTAAATGAGATTTTTTTAATGCCAGAACATTATCGTCTGAGCTTTGCACAAGACCCTTCTGACTTCCAGTAAGACTGAGGGGGGACCTCTTTACCATCTACAACTTCCTCATGCAAGGAAGAGGAGGGGTAGACACCAGTTTCTTCTCTGTAGTGTCCAGTGACAGGACCCAAGGGAATGGCCTGAAGTTATGTTAGGGGAGGTTTGGGTTGGGTATTAGAAAAAGGTTCTTCACCCAGAGGGTGGCTGAGCACTGGAGCAGGTTTCCCAGGGAAGTGGTCGCAACACCAAGCTGGACGGAGTTCAGGAAGTGTTTGGACAATGCTCTCAGGCACATGTTATGACTCTTAGGCATGGTCCTGTGCAGTGCCAGGAGTTGGGCTCAATGATCCTTGTGGGTCCCTTCCAACTGAGCATATTCTATGATTCTGTGATTTTTTTTTTTTTTTTAGTGTCCTATATGTGAGAAAACAGGACAATTTTAGAAAACGGACAGGTAATACTAAATTAAGAGCATCCAGGTGCATCATTCCATGGAGTTTGAGGAAATAAACCATGAATTGCAAATATTTACTCCTACACTCCCTGAAACTTTGTAGAAGTGGGACAGGTGGAAATGAGCCAGCATTTGTGTCCGTGTCTCACATAATAGTCAGTGCTATCTGCACTAAAGTCCTTCACCTCTAGAGTTCACCCTGGCAGATTTCTTTGAGATTCAACACAGGAGAAGAGGAAGTCTCATACTTGCTACTTCAGTGCTTGCTTTCTGCAGCCCTGAGGAAAAAAAAAAAAAAAAAAAAAAAAAAAAAAAAAAAAAAAAAAAAAAAAAA
>NW_020955445.1:1125735-1130836 GCF_003031625.1 Empidonax traillii
TGCCCTTTTGTTTTTAAAACAACAACAACTATAGAAAAAGGAAAAAAAAAACCCCAAAACCCAAGACAAAACCCAAAACAAACAAACAAGCAGAAGAAAAAGGTTTTGCTTTTTTTTCTTCATTAAATTTAAAAGCAGCACTTGATTAGTGATGAGGAAAATTAATTGCATTAGAAATTAAAATCAAGATGTAGAAACTCACTACACCAGTTCATGTTTAGGTCTCTTAGGCTTTTTTTTTTTTTTTACATCGTTTATATCATTATTTCTCACATTTAGATGGTACTGAAACACTGATTTTATGCTGTTTGTGCACATGGTGACTCCAGTATTGCCTAGAATTATGAAAGAAGATCCTTCTAAAGAACAGTTAGAGTCAAACTCCAGCTGTTCAGCCTTGCTGAGGACTGCCTCAGCAACATCTCCCCAAACTGCAGTAGCAGCAGCATTCTGGTATTTGCAAATTGTCACTGTGAAAAAAAATCGTTAATATTCATTTCAGGAACTTCAGAGCAAAGCCATTTAACTAAGTGTTGGGAACCTACAAAATGGACCTGATTTGTGCAGAAGTCTGTATCCAGGAACAGTCTTAGTACAGGAAGCTTGTTTTTTATATGTGTATTCTGCCTCACTTTGGCTTTCACTGTTTCCTATACAGCTTTTATATGATATAAGCCTTAACATGAAAAGCAAGCTTGGTCATTTCAGTTGTTTTTTATTGCACACTTGCATCACTGACTGCTACAATTATTGCAGCTGTAACAATATCAATAACAACTTTTTTTTGCACTAATGACATTATTTCCTTGTTCTTCAAAGGAATACAATACCTTATTCTTTTAATGAATCATATATACCAAACACATGCAGAAAACAGTACTAATTTCTCTATGGTTTTTCACATAGTCTGTTTCATGTATAAGAATAATGACGAGACAGTTTATTCTCTGATGGAAACTTGCATTTTTAGGGTGCAAGAAAACAGCAGCAGAACATAACTCTGTTTAAATTTTAAACAACACTTTTAAAATTTCCAGAACATCACAGCAACTCTATAAAAAAAATTCCTTATCTAAGCCCAGTATCACAAAAAATAAAGAGAAATATAGATGAGTTGGCAAATCATCTATATTGACAGTATTTCCCATAATATGAATTATTTAGTTTTTCAGCTTACAAAAGATTTTTGTTGCTACGCATTAATTCAAAGTGAAAACTAAGTAGGTGTCCAGCATTAACAGATGTAAATCTTTAAATCAAAGAACCCAGCATAACACCTTTTGAAAAATCCAGCTTTTTTTTTTTTTTTTCTGTCCAACAATTAGAATTACTATGGTTATGTTTGGAGACTCATCTCCCATGGTAATTAAAAATGGCAAAGGTAAAAGTTAAGGAAAAAAATACAGAAGGGACTAACACCAGGAGAAAGTTCAAAGTATTGTGTTGAACAACACACGGTAAAAGTTGCCAGTCAGGAGAGCACTAGCAAGATGTACACAACTACTCGATTGGGCAAGAATCCAGTGGACCAGAACACAGTGTCCTTTGCTGGGGATATAATAAAATTGGAGTGATGGCAACATGACACAACTGAGCAGATGCTGGGATAGAGTTCACTATGTAGTATATTGCAGAGTCCTTCCGTTTGGCTTCCTACACTTTACATTTCCCAGAAATGCAATGACATTTGTATGTGACACAGAAGAATTCAGCATCCATTAGTCTGCCATCATAGAATCCCAGGTTGGCAGGATAGAGCAATACCCCTTCTGAGGTCATATATATTTTTCATTCCTTTTTAATGTTCATAAATGCTTTCATACATTTCTGACATTGACAGAGAAAAACTGCAATCTCAGTAAAAGTATTGAACCCTGAAAATTAGACTCAAATTTATGTGGCAGTTTAGAAACATGATGCCTCAGTCCAACAGACACACATTTTGGAAGCGCTGGCAAGCCATTACCTGATTAGGTTTCTCACGATTACAACACACTGCTGCACATCTAGAAAGAGTTCAGAATTACTCAGTCTCCTCATTTTTATGATGCATCATATTTTTCTTTTGTTGCTGTGCCTCCAATATTCTTATAGTGTAATGTTTCTTTAATTTGAATTTATATTCCAGGTCATCAATTCAGTTGTCCAGTGTTATTGTCCTAAGGATTTACAACCAGATCATTGTTTTTTAGGCACTGTTTTTCTCTGCTTTTAGTTTTGCCTCAGCTTTCTGCAATCTGACACTAAAATTGCTATTGTGGTCATATAAACTGTATCACTCAGTGCAATCCTGTTAGAATGAGGAAATCCAGTTTTACTTGGTAACTAAAGTGCGTGTTTCCAGATGTTCAGATATTTTACATAATGAAACAAAATTAAATCAGATCAAATCAAACCAGATCAAATAGAATTAGAGGACGACTCTTCTCAGAGAAGAGGTTGAGTCATGAAGTATTTCTCTGCCCAGAGAGTAATCCTCACTGCATCCATTCACACCAGGAGAAATGTATAAAATTTTAAATCCAAATCAAATAAGTAGGAGCCTTGGATTTTGACCCTAGCTCATACCATAAAAACTCTGTCACTACCCCAGTTCTACATCCCTCGAAACCTATGCCTACCTTGAAACCAGAACAGGGTGCAGGGGTGTCCCTCCAGGGTTGTTGATGCAGTAACTGATCACAGAACAAAGGACCTGTTTTTTTCACAGCCCATCATATTCTGGCACATGCATAGGTGAGGTGTGCTGCCTTCTCAGAAGGCTTTTTCAGAAGTATCATAAGACTTAATGCTGTTGGTATCAGGGTACTGGTTATGGCTGGAAGGGACTTAGTTTTCTTCGTAGTAGCTATGTTTGAAATTTGTGTCCAAAACAGTGTTATTTTACAACACAGGGATATTTTAGCTATTGGTGAATGGTGCATGCACAAGGTCAAGGACTTTTTTGTGTACAGAATGTCTAAGTTCTTCATTTTGTCCATGACAAGCATAAGTAGAGACTAGACAGAGTCCTCCAATTCTCTCCTTTACTTCTTACAGCAAGAATGAACTTTTTTGAAAAGTAAATTAAAAACTTTGCTGCTCTCAGCTGATAAATAACGTCTAAATGACTATAAAATATCCCTACATGTATGATCCTTAAATCTGCTTGCTGCCCCTAAGTCATATGAAAACACCAAATTATGCAAAAACTGTGTGGTGTAGAGAGATGATGAGTACTAACATATACAAATGATGCTTTATCAAGGCAAAAAAAGTTATGAAGACAACATTTTTATTTTAAAGGTGGGAGGAAATCACCTCAGTTAAATATTATTTTCTGCATTACGCAAACTGGGAATTGTCATCTTCCTCTTGCCTTCGAACACATCTCTTCCAACAGCTACATCTGTTTTGAGTAGCACTTTTTTCAGCCATCACTGACAAAAGTCCTGTATATGCCCACATGCCCACAGTGACATGAGAACAAACTAGCTTTTTTTTTTTTTTTTTTTTTTTTTTTTTTTTTTTTTTTTTCTAGTGACAGGAAAGGGGAGTAAGGGAGTCAAGGTAAGAGCAGGAACCTGTAGCAAGCCTGGTTCATGGTTCAAGCCTGAAGGAACACGGAAGGCTGCCTGTCATGCAAAGCATCTGCAGCAAATCCCCCAGACAACCCTGAGGCAGCAGTAAGGAGGGAGCTGGCTAGAGATGGGATTTTAACAGATGGTTCTGCTGGAGCAGATTAAGCTTCAGAGATTTGATATCTCACAAGAGATGCAACATGAAAATTAATCCAAAAGCATAAGTGAAATTAATGAAGTTGGAGGAGAAACAGTCATTTATATAAAGGGATGGGGTAAATGATGGGATTTTCGTCTGAGGAGCTATGATTAGGTAGATAAGGAACCACAGCAATAAAGCTGAAACACAGTTAGAATGTGAACAAGAGTTTTGGCAGAGGAATCACTGAGAATTCTGGTAGTCTTTTGGGTATAATTGCTGATAGACTTGCAGATGGAAGTGACATAAAGATTATGAAAGTTGTGTCAGGTGTCAGCTAGGTGACATTAGAGATGAACATGAGACACGAACTGAGGATACTGGAGCTGTGGCTGTCAAACTCTGAAATCGAATGTTATACCCCCAAAATATATGGGAATGAAGTTATCATGACCTTTCTATCATGACATTAGCTCATCTATTGTATTCTCAATTCCAGAAAGTAGCATTTTTATTTTATTTATTCTTCTGTATTAAGTTACAAAATGCTGGACTACTAATTTAATGGACTGCTACTTGATCAAGATTTCTTTGTCGTAGTTTTCCTTCCTAGTGTGTCTGAGTGCCTTATTAATAGCTTTAGCTTGTTTACATTCAAATTTAACTCATATTAGAATTCATGTATTCCATTGATATACTAATCTGTTTCTCAGTTTATGTCGATTTGGGAACTTGCTACATCCCTGACTATTCTGTACTCAAAACTATTTAAACATGACAATATCTTATGATAATTTCAACAAATTAATTGCAAAAGTTTAACAATCTCATTGTAAGCAGCTGAATTAATTTATCAATGTGATTATGTTATTTATAATCCACATTTGTTATAAATATATACAGAAAGCATGGTGGGAATTAAAACAAAGACGTGGAGTCAAGCTTCATTTACAGCAGTACCTTCAGGAGGTCAGTATGACATGAGTGGATTAAGCTCAGTTAGGAGAGTCAGGTTTCATCCACCAGCTGACTGCTGTTTGGCCATGAGTAGAGTCAGCTGCAGAACACCATGTGCTTTTTAATTCCCTGAATTCAGGAGACGATTGCTCTTAGCTCCTAGCTATGGAGATGAGCACAGATATTCATACATGATGGAGCTCCTATAGTGGCAGATTTTGTTGTGTCGGACTGTTGGACTTCTAAGACTGGCCAGTTTTGTCCTCCAGTTGCTTTATCTTTTGTATGCTTCAGTACGGAGTGTGTTACTTGGGTATGTTGCAGGAGAGTAATATGGCAGCCAAGGCTCCCCTTCTTAATTTATACCTTCAAAATTAAGGCAGCTACCTTAAAAAAAAAAAAAAAAAAAAAAAAAAAAAAAAAAAAAAAAAAAAAAAAAAAAAAA
>NW_020955445.1:1131967-1137671 GCF_003031625.1 Empidonax traillii
AAAAAAAAAAAAAAAAAAAAAAAAAAAAAAAAAAAAAAAAAAAAAAAAAAAAAAAAAAAAAAAAAAAGAGAAAAAAAAAAAAAGAAGCTTTGTCTTATGGGGAAAAACTGAAATAAAAAAAGTCTTCTTAAAAGAAAAACATATACATATCTTTTTCATCTCCATGTATATAGATTTTGGAAAGGATCTTTAAGCAAGTAAGTCTTTTCTCCACCTCTTTTCAACTCTATAGTGATGGACTGACCTTTATTTTGAAAAAAAACAGCTCTGCCTTTGAGATGGGATCTTTCCAAGCTTCTGGAGTATTTGATCTCCCTGGTCAGTTCCATGTAGCAGGTAGCCCAGCATCAATGGCCCTTCATCCCCATTTCCCCTTCTATTCTCATTATTTCTGCGGATAAGTGGCTCAACCTCTTCAAGCAACTCTTGTTCCTCCTCTTCTGTTCCAGCTTCTCATTTAGCCATTCAGTCTTTCCTAGTCAAGCACCCATTTCATAAAAAGGACTCTGATGCATTCCAAGCGCTTCCAAGACATTGTTTACATAGAAGAGTGGAGAGTTGGATTATTGGATAGGAAGGAAAAAGAATGAATATTCAGATTTAAAAAAATGCCTAAGTTTAAGCTTGGGCAGATCTGTACCACATCAACCTATCTATTACAGAGCAATAAAGTACGTGTGTGTTTGCATTCATAAGCGGACAAGAAAAAGTTAGCAAAAGTGTTGTATCACACAGTACAAGTAATTTATTATCCACAGCTGAGTCTGAGGAAAGTACATGGGAGCTTACCTTACCAGCCCCAGCTGGAGAGGAGATTTTCCTTTGTATTTGTTTCTCATCTTGATTTTTCTTAAATTGGAAAGATTTATTAATTCTGCTTAAAATATCCTACCAACATCACTGATCTGGTAAAGCATAAGAGGAGATCTGTGTGTAATGGCCCATTCCAGGAAGCCTTTCCAGGGGCTGCACTAACATTGTGCTCTGAGGAGTTTAACATCGTTTCAACCACTTTGTTTTTAATCTGATATTCACAAATATTGTAGAAGAAGGACTCAGCCTCTGAGTAACTTTCTATTTTATTTTTAGTCTCTCTGAATCAAGTGAGAGGTGGGAAGTGGGAAAGGAAGTTATGCTGGGGGAATATTTTAGAAATGTCAATAGGCTGTCAGTAAAGTACAAGAAACCAAAGCTGTGAGCTACTTTGATTCTGTTCACCTCCTCTGAGCCCTTCGGTGTCCCAGTCATCATACACAAAGCTCTCACTTAGAAGGAAAGATTTGTGGCAAAATTCCTACTGTTGCTGCAAGGCATTGCCAAAAATATGGGTTCCTTGGAGCCAGGAGGTACTCAATTCACTTTATTGGTCCAGAAATTCAACAGGTTGAGAGTGGTGTAAAAAACCTCATGTAGTCCTTTGCAATTATGAAGGGTTAATAAGTAATTAAAAGTAATTACAAGTATGAACAAATATTTGCTATATTCCTATACATGCCCACTGTTTCAAGATTATAAGTTAGAAATGTAAGTAACCTAACAGCCTGCTGGAATTTTAAACAGCTGATTGAAGATTTATTGAATGATTCATTCATAACTTATTAACTCTATGCAAACTGTTGTATGTACTCTTAGATTACAAGTCTGATAAAGTTATTAGAGAAAAAACAATTCAGCACTTGCTTTAAAAAACAAAGATGCAGTTTAAGTAATGCGAATAAAAATTCAAGTTGTTTTGTTTTGAAGGGAGGGAGAGGAAATGGAGAAGCTATTCTGTTCTGTTGAAGCAAAGTATGACATTTACAAGCTCCTCATATTTTAAATAAAAAAGTATTTTAAAACTAGTCTTTGAAATGGGAGGAACATGGTATTCTAAAGAGATTAAGTTTTAAGGAGAGGTGGGTGGCTCTAGAAGACCTGTCAGAAAGGCGTGGGATGAACATGACTTGCTGTATGGCATTGAGACAACACCACTTAATTTCTGCACTTCAGAAGAGTCTTCTTTACTTGTTTTTTGGTTTCATTATAGAAGAGGATGATATGAACAGCAGTGTCACTCACTGTTTGACAAACATTGGATAGCATATTTGTCTTTAAAATATCTTACTGTAAGTCGTCTTTTTTTGTGTGTTGTCTGACACAAGAGTGGGAAGCAAACAAATTGTTTTACTGCTCGTCAGTTCTTGTAGTTGTATATATAAAGAGTGATACCAAAAGGAGAGAAAAAAACTTTACCTACCAGAACAAGAGAAAGGTCAGATTAATATTATCTGCCATGTGGTTCCTGCCCAAGAAACAGAGTAAAAAAGCTTCAGAGAAAAGGGACAAATGTGATCTGCTGTGTCAGAAACACAAGTCTGAAATAGATTTATTGGTATTGTTCAACATGTAGACAAGCTGTGACAGTGACAAATATACTATCTGAAGGAAATCTAGGGGTTTGGTTGTTGTGGGTTTTTTTGTAGTCAGGAGGTATCTTGCCTCTGTCCTATCCTAATTATCTAGTAAATCAACCATTTTAAAATATGTTCCTGAAAAGTGACTTTTCTCTACAATATAATATGTCTGTATGCTTTTAGTATGTAATATGGCCACCAAAATACATTCTTGTGTTTAAAAAAGACAATTCAGCAGCAGTTACAGAAAGTCCTGAACACGTCTAAACAGAACCCTCTCTTAAAGCATGTAAGACCAGTCATGCCAGTGCCTGTGCATCTGCTATAAGGCACGGCAATTGCAACACAAAGCCCACTCAGTGCTAATGTTAGGGGAATATTAGGGGAAACATTTCCAATCACCAGTCCCTCTCAAAAGTGGACTTCCAGTGCTTTGGAAGTTTTACAGCTTCTATACTGCTCTGCAGCCCTTTGTGGTTGCTACTGACATTGCTGGTCACAGAGCAGAGAAGATGCCAAAATACTATGCTGTGAATGCATGGGAGGCAATTTCTAAAGTGAAAGAGCAGGAGGCTGGCACCTAAATATGTGTCTTATGATGGATATAAAAATCATAGAATCATAGAATAGATTGGGTTGGAAAAGACCTCCAATAGATACCTGAGTAGTGTGTTCAGATGCAGAGGTACCAGAGGAAGAATTGCAGAGGAAGGAAGGGCAGAAGAAGAGTAGAGGTGGCATAGCCGTACACAAGTTCCTTGCTTTGGCCTGGGGCAAGCAGAGAAAGAGATGAGAGATAAAGCTAATTACCTGAGTTCTCAGTATTACCTTGTCTCATTTAGGCATCTGATAGTTACTTTATAGTCAAGGAATATAAACAGTGCCAGAAGCTCCTCTGTGCTATCTTTTTCATGTGTCATAGCATTAGATGTTTATTAGAGAAATTAGGATCTAATGCTTGTAAGAGTCCAGGGTGACTAGCTTCATCATGGACAATTACCTTCCAGACTTTCATGTCTGGGGTGTGTATTGACCATGCACAGAGCTGTATCCCTGCTATTTCTCAGTAAATAACATAAGTGGCAATCCCAGCAGGTCCTTTTGAATGCAGGGTCTCAGTGAGTCATACCTATCAAATCTGTTTAAATCTGCCTCTGGTTTGTGCTTTCAAATATCCTTATATACTTTCACTGCTAAATGTAGCTGTTCAAACTGCAGTTTTAAAAATACAGTAGAATGCTTTGTATTTTTGAAAAGCTGGGGAAAAAATAAAATAATGAACAGTCAGTCCCATGTTGAATGGTTTAGATTACCTGCCTTTTTCTCCAGTCCTTTAAATTTCTTTTTCGCAGTTTATGGATAGAATGAAAAACTGTGATTTTTTTTTCAGGTCAGTTAATGAAATGAAGTAGGAATATGCATGTAGCATTTGTATCATATAAATAGTCACCACTTTTCTGCATCCTTTCAGTCTCACAGCTACAATGCAGCAAATGAACTTGTTTTTTACTGTTTGTTATTGCACTCAGCTGTGTCATATAAGAACATAATTTCAAATTACATCTTACCACTATCCATATACATTGGTTTATCTCTAAATTTTCTAAAGAAAATTAATGTATTATTAGTATGAAATGGATCAAAATTTAACTCTTGTCCTCTGGAGTCATAAGAGATTTTATCCTGCATCATTGCGGTTAATATAACTACTGCCATGTAGTAAATAAGTAAATAAGTAAATAAGAACAGGAATGGACCTCTGATCATTTGGGGCTTTGATAGAAAGAGAGATTAAACTCAAGATAAATAGCTAAACCAAAATTCAAATAAAGGTAGAAAATAGAGAGCCCAGATAAACATGAATTGTGAGAACAGGATTAACACAAGTAAAAAAGAAAAAAAAAAGAAAAAGAAGAAAAAAAGAAAAAACATAGGATTTATTTTGAATTTAAAATACAGATATATAATACATAGATATTTATTACATAACTGAGCTACCGATAGTTTTCTTGTGAAAATCTTTAGTCAGAAAGAAATGAAGCAGTAAGTATAAAAATCTCAGGCATTCTCATTTCTCCCAATCAGTAACATTAATGAAGACATTGACCAGACTGCTAAAGAGCAAGGTCTCATCAACTTTCTCTCATTTCTTTTTTTACTTTTTAGTGAGTTTTTGCTTGGGTGTTTTTGGTGGCTTTTTTGTTGGTAGTTTGGGTTGTTTTCCTAAATAGTGTGATATTCTGAAAATTTGGGAAGTGAGATATTGAGTGTCAGTTGGTAAACCAGGCTCAAGGCCTTTCATTAGTCAATGGTCCCTTGCGTAGATAAAGGGGATGGTTGTTCCACTGTCCCCTGAACAGAACAGAGTAAGAACGACCAGCATCAGAGTGTGCCACGGGCAGAGCCGAGCACTGTAAAAGAACAGAAAGCAAGAACTTAAATCAAGTGATCTGTCGCAGAAATACCATGTTCATATTACCAGTATCATGTCCATTGCCCTTCCTGTTTTATATCTCTCTCTGACTTTAAAAAAAATCCCAAACACTCTAATCTTGGATCTCAGACTTTGCACTAAGTCATTTCAGTCTGGTTTTTGGTGGATTTAAATTTTTCAGTGAGAAAAAGTGGCAGTCTAAATAGGAAAAGCTTCTTCATGTAACTTGTGAGTAAAGATGGGAATGGATTAGTCAGGTGAGGGCAAGAATTAAACTTTTTGTTCAGTAGATTTCCTGCAAACTGTTCATGTAAGAAGACTCAAATTGGGAATCATGTCTTCCCCCATAGAGAGATGTCTTGTTGCTCCTTAATATTATGTCTGAACAAACAAACACGCATGTATACCCTCCTACCACCACACATATTTTATTATCTATTAATCTAAGGAGAGATACATATTGTAGCTTGCATGCCTCCTCTCTATTCATAGGAAAATAATATTTTTTTTATAAAAGGAGATTTAAGGTTCTGGATTGTATCAGGTTTCCTTCCTAAATGCATGGAATCCATCTGTACATTTTTCATACTTTTCTGCTCAGTTTTTCCTCTCTTTTCCTCACTTTCCCTTGATCTCCAGTTACTATCAGAGTGGAATCCGGTACTGTGCTCTGGTTTTGCATCTCTGACCAGACCGGGAAGTGTTCACTTCAAAACCTGGAAGATAGCCTCTATTCTATTTCCTATATTTCCTCTATTTGGAAAATAGTCATTTATCAATACATTTTTCAAACAGTCACATATGACATAGAAGTATAGGAATTATGAGTAGATGCACTGAAGGTAGAATAATAGAAAATAGAGTTGGAAAAGAGGCC
>NW_020955445.1:1138850-1141750 GCF_003031625.1 Empidonax traillii
TTTTTTTTTTTCCACAAAATCATTTTATATGTGCTCACTCTGTCATCAATTTCTCTCTCAGATTTTAGCCAGATGCTCCCCATTCTTTGTCTGTAAAGATGATTATTTCTACGTAGTACAAAACTTTACATTTATCTTCATTAAATTACATCTACTTTTCCAGACCACTCCTTCAATTGGTCAAAATTGTTTTGACTTTTAATCCTGTCCTTCAAAGTATTTGCAACCCTTCCCAATATGGAATGATTTACAAGTTTTAAAAGCTATGTTCTCTACTCCACTGTACAAGGTCATTAATTTAAGTTCTGAACAGTAACAGCCCCAGAAGGTTTGCTTCAGCTTGGAAGCCTGACATGACTCCTTAACGAAATTTTTCCAGTTACCTGGATGTTTATGTTTCCCCCTTTCCCCGCTGTGTATCAGGTGGGTGTCCCAGTTGTTACTAAGCCTTGCTTTCCTAACATTCCTGTCTGGATGAACCATAGTACATCTTCACAAGGTAATATTCCTTTTCACATTTATCTTGGCTGTAAAATCATGGATTTTTTCAGTCTGTGGGTCCTCCACAGTATTTTTTCTGATTGATGAAGTTTAATTTGCAGATGAGATTAACGCATGAACTGAAGAGATAACATTTGATTACAGTGGTTTTTTTTTTATTTATTTATAAGAAAGGATGTTAAAACCAGGGAAATGAGAAGGAGCTCCTAAGAAGTTAGATATCTCTTCCCACCTTCATTCTTAATATCCTGCCAGAGTATCAAATTTTTTTGTCCCAGTTTTGTCTGTCACTCTTCCTGATTTGATATTTGTCCCTTTATACTTGGGAAATACCAGTTGCCCTGTGGGTGCTATTAAAATAAAATCATTAGCAATAATATAAAAACCCCCAAAACATTATGGAATAGATTCATTGATTTATTTTCTGCACAATACCAATAGATTTTAGTGCTTGTTAAATACAGTCAGATAAATTCTTCATTTAGACAGCATCTTTTTTTCATGTTTTAGTTCATAACATTTTATTTGTACAGAGAAAGAAAGATAGAGAGATCTGTCATCTGGAAAACTAAAAAAATTAAATAGAGACAACCCTGGAACTGAATTTTCTTGATTGCCCTGTTTGTGATCAACTGTACCATAAGCATGCCAGCTAACAGAATATTTCAGAATTTTTGTTAGGAGTCATTCCTCTAAAGTATTCTTGTTTTGAGTTTGTTTTCATTCCACATATATATTTCAGACAGAAAATCATAAATAACACTTCATATCATAAAAGCACTGTTGTGCACAAAAGGAGAAATCAAAATGAAACATGGATGTATCAGATTCTGATCAGTATTTGTATCTTACTCCATATGTCTTACAGTAAATCAATCACGTTTGACAATAGATAAGTAGAAGGCCACTGAAATTTGTGGACAAACAGTTTAGAAACACATTCAGCTTCGGAGAAGCATGAAGCAGCACAGCTACCAGCCAGTATAAATGCAGGGTATTTTTTTGCAATCTCTCCCTTCTCTCTGGTATTTGCAACAGTCACTTTGTTGTAACATTATAAATTAAGTTGAAGGCACTTCTCTACAGAAAAGTCTTTTTATCTCTATTCATACAGCAAAATTAACACAATGGAGTCAGAACCTAAAAATGGACCCATCCGGGAACAAGAACTAGTGAAATAACAATAAAGGTAATAATGATATTTTCAGTTATTAGTGTCATTAGAAGTTAGATATATTGCACATTCAAGGTTTAGGACTGGAGAAATTCTGTGCCATAAAATACTCTACATAATGACCCAAATTCAATGATGAGTCAGACGTGGTTATACAGAATCCAGAAATGGGCTAATGGGCTTTGGGTTTGACACATGGCTCAGTTTGCACTAGTTAATCTCACTGCTTAACATAAATCTCCATCTATTTCTTATACACTGATGGTATTGAATGCTAATTGTGACTTTTTTTTTAATGGAACCTTTATTTTATGCAAAACAACTTAGACTTTGGTTTATATTTTTTAGTTATCATTTTCTCACTGCATCTCAGACTATTTATGTGTACATAAGAATAAGCTTGCTAAAAATGTTGCATGAATGGAAGACTGTAAAATATGTCTCAGTCTGAAACCCTTTGTTTTCTATAGCAGCTGGACCGATGGAAAGATTCTCTGTTAAACTTTAAATGAATTCACTAATAGTTTTCTTATCTGTTAACAAGATAACTTGTTCCAGCTTTTGCACAGAAATAGCTACTACAGCTTTTTCTTCCCAGGAAAGTTTCCTCATCACAGTAGTGAAAAGGCTGAATGGCTTTTTTTGAACACCTCTGTCCACACACCCGGCATAACTCTGCCTCTCTATCTAGTGAGACCAGTTTTCATGGTGGTGTGCTTTCAAACCTCATAAGTATGGCCAGAAAGGATGTTCCTGCTATCACTGAATGGTATAGCGTATTATATGCCTGTCCAGATATTTTAGCAGCTTTCCAGTTCACTGCTGTCTTTCTTGTCATTCTTTATAGGGTACCACCCCAAAATTGCAGTGATAATTGTGAGTATTGTTACAATTAGGCAGTCCAATTGAGTGCTTTTTAGCCCTCATGTGCTTCCAGAGGATAAAAACCCAAATTAAAATGCTTTAGTTTCATCACTACCCCTCCAAATAATCCTGCTGTGACAGCTAAGGCAAGCAGTACATGAATAATCCAGTAGCGTAATGCACAATGCTAAAATGTACTGTAATATTTTGTAAAGATTGTAGCATTTTGTGTTGAAAGGTCTTCCATATGACAGCTCTTTGTTTGAAGTACATGACCTCCTCTATAAAATGTTGGTTTTGAAGAGCCATTGTATAACATGTCTTTCAGTTCACAAAGAGAGATGGCACAGGCCACAAGGAG
>NW_020955446.1:0-3659 GCF_003031625.1 Empidonax traillii
TGAGGCACTGGAACAGGTTTCCTGGAGAAGTTGTGGATATCCCATCCTTAAAAGTGTTTAAGGCCATGTTGAATAGGTGTTTGAGCAACCTGGTCTAGTGAAAGGTGTCCCTGCCCATGGCAGGGGGGTTGGAATCAGATGATGTTTAAAGGTCTGTTCCAACCCAAATCGTTCCATGATTCTGTGATTGTGAGGTGCTAGGCTGCAGGTTCCCTCCACAGTAGAGTCCCACCAGGGCTGGATATGGTCAAGCCTGGAACTTTGGTGAGAGGGTGTTGCCAAGCAACCTCGCAGAATCTCTGTGAACACTCCATTGCAGTTGGTAACACAGTATCCCTTCCTGTCATTCTGCCTGCATGGGTACGTCCTGTAATCACCATTAATGTTTTGATTTATGTAAGGTGAGAGCCTTTGCACTTCAAAGCCAAGCTCTTGAATGTGAGGATTGTTTTTTTAAACAGGTGCTTGTGGCTGTTTAAGACTTTCAGGTCAGAGTGTGTGCCAGAGGGTGGATTTGGGAGGTAAAGAATTTGGCACTTTAGTTAGCCATTGGTATCTTCATTTTGGGGTTGCCAGATGCAGAGAGAGCTTCATATGGGAGCATCTTTTATGTGTGGGCTGCTTCTTGTGAACTAAAGCAATTACTTTATGTTATGACTTTCAGTAGATTTAACTTATCCCCAAAGTGCCTTCATGTTTAATTAACTTTTCTCTCATGCTTACAAATAGTTTTCTAATGCCTGGTCAAGCTAAGATACAGTGGAAAGTTGGATACAAGGCAAAGAGAAGCAGACCAAGTGTTTTTGTCTTTGTCTCCATGACTTAATTTTCTTTATGAAGCCCAAATTGACATTGTCTTCTGAAATGTTTGCAAAGTGTAACAGCGCTGAGATGCTTTTTCTAGCATATGTAGTCATAGAAAATCAACATGAGACCTTATTTCCAGTTAAGAATAAGCAACCTGTTGTCTAAAGAAGCCTGTGAACTAAAAATGACTTAATGCAATCATGCAGATAAGTGCTATGAAAAACTTCCATAATTTCTTTCTGTTTTTTTCCTATCATCTTCAGAATTAATTTTTTTCCTGCTCCCTGAGATTTTTTTACTGCAAGAGGGAAAAATAAACCTGAAAACAGTGTGTGTTTGTAAATGCTCAAACATTTGTTCTTAAATCTCGCTATAAAAAAGTCAACGTTTGACCTAATTTTTAAATAGAGTTGAAAAACTTGGCTAAGGGTCAATGACTCTTGCTTTGTGCACACCATATTGCAATGTACAGATTATGTTTGCTAGTTTCAATGGGGTTTTTCTGTACTTGCCTATCTTAGCTCTTACCTGCCCACTTTGTATTTTAGTACTGCAGAAGCAGTACTGCAAAAAATGGATGACAGGGAGAAGATAAGCAGGGTATTTCACACAGAGAAATTACTTAGTTGTAATTTTAATTTAGCTAAACAAACTTCTTCCAAAGCGTAGTGTAGTCTAAAAAGCTAGTTTTGCTTATAATTTAACTTCTTACAGTCATGCCACAGCTATACACTAAGGGTGGAAGAAATACTTTCTCCAGAAGATACTCATTGATATACTGCATAATATCTTACACTAAGCTTTTTGAATTGCCTTATGACTTTTGAATGAGCTCTGCTTACAAACAACTGTTTCAGGTTCTGGGTTTTCACTTCAAATCTTACTAAAAACTGAATTCACTGATACCTGATTAATCCATATTTGATCTTGTGCCAGTCTCACCTGTGACCTCAAGTGGTCCTTTGTCCCAAGTCGAACTCATGTGAAAATGATAGACAGCAACCATATTCCCTCTGTCTTAGTTTTGCTCTATTAAATTAAGTTAGTCCACTGCCCTTTTAAATCAAAGGTGCTTTGGTTTTTAAACATCTTCATAACCTTCTTTGATAGGTTTTTTTTGTTTGGGTTGGTTTTATCTGTTTGATTTATGTTGGTTTGTTTTGGGGGTTTTTGTTTGTTTTTGTTTTGTTTGTTTTGTTTGTTTTGTTTGTTTTGTTCTTTGTTTTTTTGTTTGTTTTAGATCTGAATTCTTTCATGGTTTGGTTTTTGTTTTGCTTTTGGTTTTTCTTATGAAACCTTAATTTTCCATAGTACTTTGTATATCCTCTCCCAAATCCCAAGGTGATTTTTTTTTTGTCTGCTAGGAATTGCTTTGTCCCGGGTTCTACTAAACTCTTGGATTATTTACATGATAATAATTGATACACTGTGTTTTGTATCTGGCTAGGCGTAACTATCACATTTACTAAACCCTATTTTAGAGCAGAAATACTTGTTATCAATCTCCGTGACAGAATGATGTTCCTATTTTCTCCTCCCGTGCCTAATTTCATCTTTTGTCTATATGAAGTGTCTTGGTAAAACTACTATAAAAGCACCCAATACGCCCACAGGTTTTTTGCATGTTTGTGACTAATCTTTCTTGTTTCTCTTAATTAGGAAAGCCTCAATATGGGAAGAAATAACACAGAAAAAGCTGACAATCCAGGTATCATTGTAGGCTAGTTCTATTTGAAATTTTCCTGACTATGTTCTAGCCAAAAGCCTTGTCTTAAACACTTGAGATGGGCTGAACTACTGGTTATTTTTCATCTATTAGAAAAATCTATGTTGCTATTGACATTAAAAGCCACAGGCTCTCGGGCTGTACTGTAGAAAACTCAGAACAGGTATTCAGAGAAAAAAAAAAAAAATCCATGTTTTTCCAAAACGCTTACAAAGGTAAAAGGTTGTGGACAGGTGGAAATGCATGGCGTGTATTGTGTTTTGAATGTATCATCATTCGCAACAGTACTTACACAGTTTAACATTATGTTGATGTGCAGTGGTTTCGTCAGGACATGAAGCAAAAGATGATGGTCAACGTCGCTCCATTCGACAGAGGAAAGCTGTTGAGCGCTATCAAGCTCCATGGGAAGGTAGGTGTGGGTGTGCTGGGTTGGCCTTAAGGTGGATGCCACTTCTCAGCTGGAAAGGGGAGAAAAAATAAGATGGAAGAGAACTTGTAGGTTGAGATAAGGCAGTTTACTAAAGCAAATGTGCACAAGGAAAGAGGAAAAAATGATTTTATTTTCTGCATCCCATCAGCTAGCCATGTCTGGCCACTTCCCTTGAGGCAAGGCTTCAGCAGGCATAGCGGTTGCTTTGGAAGGCAAACATTGTACATAATGAATGCCACAGCTTCCTCCTTCTTTTCTTAGGTTTTGTGTCTGAGCTGATGCCATATGGTAGGGAAAATATCCCTTTGGCTGATTTGGGTCAGCTGAACTAGCTGTGTCCCCTCCCAAGATCTTGCCCACCCCCAGCCTATTGATGAAGGGCCAGAATGTTGGAGAGACAGTGCTGACACTGTGGGAGGACTGCTCAGCAGTAGCCAAAGCACTGGTGTGTTCTCAGCACCTCTCCAGCTACCAATGAAAACCACAGCGCTGTGAGGGCTGCTATGGTGAAAATTAACTCTGTCCCAGCTAGACACAATGCAGTATGTTACAGGCACAGTTTCTCTTGAGAGCTAATTTCTTGCACAGAAGTGAGATTTTTTTTTTTTTTTTAGTGAAAATACACGAACACAACTTTTCTTTACATTTCTTGCATTTATTCTGCCATTAAATTTTATTAAACGTATGTATCCT
>NW_020955446.1:4168-6974 GCF_003031625.1 Empidonax traillii
CCTTATTGTTGTTTTTCAATTAAAAAAATTACCTATGTATCCTTTAAAGAATAGCAATTAAAGAAACTTAATAATCTTATGGTTTTCAGTTCTCCTTAAAAATCAGGTGTGCCTTTTTTTACTTTAATCAAACTGCCCAACCTTCCCCTCCTTGAAACTTCCCCTGAACTTAGAGATGGGTGATACATGTCCTGTTTTTTGTCTCTTTGACTATCCTGCTTCCTCTCAAACTTGTTTGTAACACTATTCTAAACTCTTTGCTTTCAACAGATCTAAAAAAACATACGATAACTTTTTCCAAACACACTTCACCTGTCAGAGAGAGAGATTCGTGTAAAAGAAAAAGGTTGGTGTATGGTTAGTGATAGTTCTTTCTTAAGTGCTGTCAGTCACATGACTGAATATTGCTTTCAAGGGTTTTCGGACTAGTGGTAAACAGAGATTGGTGTAATTACAGATTATTGCCGTGATAGTCTGAAATTATAAAGAAAAACACTGAGGACGAGGCCATCTTTTTTACTAGCCATTAGATTTTATTTGAAAATGCAGTATTTCTGGTCACTGATAAAGTGTTGATGAGAGTTGTGGCTGAGATTGAATAACTGAAATTAATTTGTTCTGGAATGGAAGCACTAATCTTCCTCTGAAAATCTTAGAATACTTAATCTTGAAGGGGGAGAGCTTGTATGGAAGTTTCAATTAATTATTTTTTTTTTTAATCACTCAAATAAAGATTCTGGTTTCTCTTTGGAATCAGTTTGTGTTTCTGTATGAAACTATCCTTAAACAAGAAAAATGCTTAATGCTTAATGAAATTCTAAATTATAAATTGCAATAGAATTATTTGTAAGTATTAAGAGTTGTTAAAAATAATTCACTCAGTTTAATGGCTGGAGTGACCATTTTCCTTTTTTTATTCATGGCCATTAAATGCAAAACAGTTGGAATGAATATTTAGCTATTTAGATAGTTTATGCTCATTTATAAGGTCTTTTGCATTCACTTGCTCTCATTAGAAAATAAAAAATCTTCCATCTGCGTTATAATTTAGAAGACACCTTTTTCTTTCTCCTTAATTCAAATTAGATCTCTTTCGGCCAACTCTCGGAAAGAAGACTTGAAGGAAGTTCGCAAGGATCACACAAAAATCGAAGTGACTCGGAGAGACAACTTAAATGAAGTTTATAGAACTTCACATGAAAATCAAATGAAAATTGGAGCAAGTCTGGCTGGTGTTGAGAAGATACAAATAGGTAGTTCGGTGAGTATTTTTACTTCATTGTGTCAGTGAGACACTTGCAGTATTTATGACAGCTTCCAGTAACAGGCCCTCTACAACTCCCTTGGTTTACAGTTTTCTCTCAAGCAATTTGAAAATTGCCATGAACGTTTCCTTGGTGTTGACATCTAATTTCTGACAGAAAAGATTGCAGCTTTCTTTAACATATAAAATGTGTTCTGTTGGCTTCATCTTTAGGTACAATTTGATGGCGTGGGTGGTCTTTCTGACCACATTTCAGCTTTAAAAGAGATGATCATTTTGCCGTTGCTTTATCCTGACGTCTTTGAGATACTGAAGTTTAAACCTCCCAGGTAACAGGCACCATTTAAAACTGTAAGTTAGAATTGATCTATTTTCAGGAGAATCTTCAACTGAGGTATCAATATATTTCCATGCCTCAAAATTCTCAGCAGTGCTGATGGGGATTTTTAGCACTAGTGAAAAGTAATTTTTTTAAAAAGTGATAGAATACAGCATATATGGAGGTTCAGAGATTTACTATGTGGCGAGACTATGCCTTTAAAAGGTAGGGTTGGAGATTTTTTCTTTAGAGTCCTATGTACAAGCAAACTTGATTAGTTTGTAAGCAGAAAAGAATTATCTACTGGTAGTCAACTATAATTTGTTTTTTGGAAGTCCAGTTCTCTCTCCCACCAACTCTTTGTTTTTCAAGTGCTCAAGTATCAGTTTTACAATTGATAGGACTTGCAACTAGGACCTTGCAGTGTTTGTTGTGCTTAGGCTAAAATAAGAATCTGTCCACCACCATAGCTGAGTTCTGTGTTACAAAATGAAATTATTAGAAACTTGTTAGCTTTATATATTATTTGTCAGCAGAATTCAGTCATGAATCAGTATATTGAAACAGGACTTTAAATTCTTTACTTTCAGTAACTTTAAAAGTATTACAAACATTGAAAAGAAAATCTGTGTTTTGCTTCTTTATTTGTTGAAATTCTTTTTGAATCAGCAGTGCACTGGCTTTTCTAGTTGATGGGAATGCAGGAATACAGAATACCTTCTCCTCTTCCTGTATCACCAGCAAAGGGAGATCAAATCCAATAATCTAACGCTTTTTAAGTCAGAAGTAAATGCTTTACTCTCAAATCTTGCCTTTTGTGAAAATGAGAATGAATATGCAGTGTATCACTGGAAAATGAACTAGTGATTCCTAAGTTAGCCCAGACTCAGATTTTGTTTTGGAGGTTTGTTCTTGTTTGGCTCCACTGTGCTGTAACCATCTCTGCTGGTTTGTCAGAAATTTTGGAAGCATCGTTCTGGAATGCTACTTACCATCTTTTCTCAAGGTTTTGTACATCTGCATTATCCTCTTATTAATTTTGCTTGCTGCCTTGTAGGATTGTGTAGGAACTGACTTTTGACTTTTTTCATACTTTTCAGCTGTTACTGCTCTCTTATCCATTAAGTGTTTAGTTTAGGAGAGCAGTGTGTTTTAAGGATGGTGGTTGTAATAGGCACTTTTCCATGATGTTTTTTTCTTATGAGATTTTTTTTTTTCAAATT
>NW_020955446.1:6995-11358 GCF_003031625.1 Empidonax traillii
TGCTGCCTTGTAGGATTGTGTAGGAACTGACTTTTGACTTTTTTCATACTTTTCAGCTGTTACTGCTCTCTTATCCATTAAGTGTTTAGTTTAGGAGAGCAGTGTGTTTTAAGGATGGTGGTTGTAATAGGCACTTTTCCATGATGTTTTTTTCTTATGAGATTTTTTTTTTTCAAATTGCAGAGGCTGTCTATTCTATGGTCCACCAGGGACTGGAAAGACACTGGTTGCTCGTGCACTTGCAAATGAATGTAGCAGAGGTGACAGGAAAGTAACCTTTTTTATGAGAAGTGCTGCCGACTGCATGAGTAAATGGGTAGGAGAATCTGAACGACAGCTGCGTTTAGTATTTGAGCAGGTAAGTTTGAAACGTGCCATGTATTCTGTTCGAATTGTCATTAATTTTCTGTGGTTGAGAAGAACTCATTCTTTTTCATGTTTTTTCAGCTCCTTCCACTGAAGTTCCACTGGGATTGTCAGTGTTTCCTTTTTCAGTGGGGTTTTTAGGGGCTTGATATCTTGAGATATATTGGGAAAGATTAGTAAAGCAAGTAAGAAAATCACTACCATCACCACCCTCAAAAAAACCCCAACCATAATTTACAAACCAAACAGTCACAATAAAGGTTTTAAGAAGCAGGAGATGATTGCTTTAGATCAGAGGGAAACAGATGCCGGCTGAAAGCATATTCATTTAAATTGGTAATGGAAGGTTGCTTCCAGAACCTGTAACTGAGTTAAGTCCTGTATCTGTTCTTGATGGTTGCCAAATAGCTGTAAAAACTACTGGTACAATTCCTTTCCTGGCTGCTGTCTTCTGTTACTTGTGCCACTTTATTTCATTAGCTCAATTAATAGAGATCCCTGATGCTAGTCTGAAAATCTATTTCCAATGCCTTTCCAATCACAGTTTTTTTCATACATTTTCTCTTTCAAATAGTTCTGTTTTCCTGATGTCAATATTCCTGCATTTTCATTGCAGGCCTACCAGATGCGACCTTCAATTATTTTCTTTGATGAGATCGATGCTCTTGCTCCCACACGGTCCAGTAAACAAGACCAAGTTCATAGGTAGGACATGTTTTGTATCTGCATAGAAAACTGCTTGATCTTTGTGAAAGGAAGACCACAACCTGTTTAACTTGATGTGACACATCCGTTTATCCTGAAAACTAGTGCTATCGAATTTCAGATGATTTTTAAACAACAATAAGCAAAACCAATTTGCTAAGCTTGAGATTAACACAAGCTCTGTGTTATGTCTTAAAACAAGCCTTTTGCTGATCAGCATCTCATCAATAATGGGTTATCCTTTTGGAGGGATCAATGAAGAAAGTTATGTGGAACTGAAGAATATTTACTAAACTCATGAATAAAAATTATATTTTTCTGTTAGCTCTGTTGTGGGGACACTTCTGACACTTATGGATGGCTTAGCCAGCAGAGGAGAGGTTGTGGTAATTGGTGCCACCAACAGATTGGATTCTATAGATCCTGCTTTACGAAGACCCGGCCGCTTTGAACGAGAATTCCGTTTCAACTTACCAAACAAAGAGGTCAGGACTCAGTCGTAATGCTTATGTGTCAGCTCCAAACTCCTGTAACAAGGCAGCATCATGGAGCAGTGCAAGTCTCCATCAGTAGTGTACAGCTTGGACAAGAGAAGGCCGTCTGGAAAGATTGCATTGTGCTGTAGAGGGCAGAATTGGTAGTGAATATATATGAATAACATGATTTCAACAAGTAGTTTTGGTTTCACTGTGACCAACAAAGAAAATGGCATGTTTAAGAAAAAATGAATGTATGAATTAGTTTTGAAGTACTGCTGTAGCCTCTTGAAGGTGAAAGAAGTGGTATTCACACAAGAATTACTTTTTGGTAACCAAAGCTTTGATCAAGGCTTGTGCTGGAGTGAATTCTTACTGGTACTTTTTAACAGGGACTTGGACTAAGATGTGAAGCACACTGCAGAGGTGCAGGGCTTGGCAAGCTTTTAGTTCAATGGCAATAGCTAAACAATGAAGAAATTCATTTTATAGCAACCAAAAAATATTGTGGTGGGGATGGGATGGGAGGGAGATAGCACGCAAAACTGGAACCCTGTTTTTGTGGGTTTTCGCTTGCTATCACTGATATTTCATAGCACTTTTTGGAAAAAGGATAAAAGGTTTATTGGACTGAAAGCTAGTAGAAGTGCACTAAGCAGTGCATTAGCACAAACATTTGTATCCAGTTTTTATCTGCCCTCAGGAACAGGAGACGAGGTGCCATGAAACAGATCTAATACACAATTCTCTACTGTGGAAGAATATTAGAAATCTGCCATAATTAATCGGTGTATCAGGAAATAATTCAATTAAAGTCTTGCTAAGATGAGAGATGAGGATAGGCAATGCATGACATTTTCTGGATGAGTGACAGTGGTTTGAGTCATACTTTTTGTTCTTGGTAGTAACCGTAGCAATTGGAAATGGAGTGCTAGGGCTGTTTTCCTTGAATGAACTAGCAGAAAAGCAAATTTGGTGAAATAATGAAACCATCACCATGAAATTTTGCTAAATTTGAGAGAATTTTCTTTGACGTAAAATCTCCGTTTGCAGATAGGCTTTTACTATAATTGTTTCTTTATTAGGTCTCACACTTGTGAAACTCAGTTTTTATGGAAGATGTACATGCCTTTTATCTCACCGCATCCCCCAGCAAGAGTTTAATGTAACAGTCTGAGAATTATTAAATTTCCTGCTTGAAGAAGCAATGAGAGCATTAATAACTGACCTTTAAAATATGTAGAGGTTTAGCAGATAAGAAAAGTTTTTGTATTAGTCTGAGGATTTGGGGTTTTTTTGTTGTGGTTGTTTTTTTAGGAGAAAATTTAGGGCAAACTAAAATGCAACCATTTTATTACCAGGCGAGACAAGAGATTTTCAAAATTCACACACGAGACTGGACCCTAAAGCCATCGGACAACTTACTTGAAGAGCTGGCTGAGAAAAGTGTCGGTGAGTTTGAAAATAGCGCTGGTCCTTTTCCCCATGGCAGCCTCTCTTCTCCCAGCCTGTAGAGCTGCATGGGTTGTTGTGACCAAAGTTCAGGACCCAGCACTTTGCCTTGTTGAACCTCTTACAATTGGCCTCAGCCCATCAACCCAGCCTGTTGAAATCTGTCTGCAGAGCCTTTCTGCCCTCCAGCTGATCAACACTCCTACCCAACGTAGTGTTGTCCATGTTATTACTGAGATTTCATTCAATTGTCTCATCCAGATAACTGGTAAAGATATTAAAAAGTACTTGCTTCAATATTGAGCATTGGGGAACATCACTAGTGACTGTCTGACAACTGGATGTAGCATCATTCACCAACATGCTTGGCTTGGTCACACAGTTTTTAACTTATATATATATATTGACATTGTGTTTGATTCTTGTTTTGTTTATTAGGATACTGTGGTGCTGACATTAACGCCTTATGTGTTGAAGCTGGCCTCTGTGCTTTGCGCCGCCGCTATCCTCAGATACATGAAAGTGACAAGAGACTGAAGATAGATGCCACTTCGATTAAAGTAACAGCAAAGGATTTTGCCATGGCCATGCAGAAGATTGTTCCAGCTTCACAGAGAGCTGGGACTTCACCTGGTCGAGCGCTACCACCTATATCAAAGCCACTGTTAGAAAACACTCTGGAAAGAATTTTACAAGTCTTGCAGAGAGCATTTCCCCATGCAGAGCTTGCACTGAAGAAGGACCAAGGTATAACAATAACATCTACTTGTTTAACATTCTGCCAAGGCTCATACATAAACCTCTCAGCCCTAATGACAGCACAGTTTTATACTTTGCAGGTACAGAGTGCAGGAAGGGAGCTGTGAATGACTGGCAATGTGCTGTAGACAACTATGCATTCTCCACTGGAGCCCCCTGTTTCTGACAATAGCTAACATCTCATTTACCATTTTAGAGATGGATATAAGGTTTCACGTATGAGGCACCTCCTTCCAAATAATAGAATCATAGAATGGGCTGTGTTGGAAGGGACCTTAAAGATCATCTAGTTCCAACCCCTCTGCCATGGGCAGGGACATGTTTCAGACTAGGTTGCTCAGAGCTCCTGAAGAGAGCCTTGAACACATTCAGCCTGGCCTTGAACACTTACAGAGATGGAGATTCATTCTGGGCAACCTGTTCCAGTGCCTCTCCACCCTTACAGTAAAGAATTTTTCCTAATATCTAATCTAAAGCTACTTCCTTTCAGTTTGAGGCCATTTCCCTTGTCCTGTGATTACCTGTAAGAAGTCCCTCTCCATCTTTCTTGTAGGGTCCCTTCAGGTACTGGAAAGCCAAAATTAGGTCACCCTTAAGCCTTTTCT
>NW_020955446.1:12342-21543 GCF_003031625.1 Empidonax traillii
ACTTACAGAGATGGAGATTCATTCTGGGCAACCTGTTCCAGTGCCTCTCCACCCTTACAGTAAAGAATTTTTCCTAATATCTAATCTAAAGCTACTTCCTTTCAGTTTGAGGCCATTTCCCTTGTCCTGTGATTACCTGTAAGAAGTCCCTCTCCATCTTTCTTGTAGGGTCCCTTCAGGTACTGGAAAACCAAAATTAGGTCACCCTTAAGCCTTTTCTTTTCCAGGCTGAACAAACCCAATTCTCCCAGCCTTTCCTTACAGGAGAGGTACTCCATTCCTCTTCTTGGTGACCCTCCTCCAGACTTACTTCAACAAGTCAATGTCCTTCCTGTGCTGGGGAGTCCAGAGCTTAATGCAGTACTCCAGGTGGGGTTTCACCAGAGAAAAGTAGAGGGGCAGAATCACCTCCCTGGACCTGCTGGCTGTGCTGCTTTTGACGCAGCCCAGAACACATTTGGCTTTCTGGGCTGCAAACACATTGCTGGCTCATGTCCAGCCTCTTATCTACCAGCACCCCCAACTTCTTGGCAGGGCTACTCATGATCAGTTCATCCCCCCAACCTGTATCGATACCTGAGATCCCCCCAACTCAGGTGCAGCACCTTACACTTGGTCTTATTAAACCTCATGAGGTTCTCATGGGCCCACTTCTGAAGTTTGTCCAGGTCCCTCTAGATGGCATCCCATCCTTAAGGTGTGTCAACAGCACCACTCAGCTTGGTGTCATCTGCAAATTTGCTGAGGCTGCACTTGATTCCTTCATCTTTGTTAATTATGAAGACAGTAAGAAGCTCTGGTCTCAATACGGACCCCTGAGGGACACCACTTGTCACTGATGTCCACCAGGACTCTGAGCCATTAACCACTACCCTCCAACCATTTTTTGTCTGTCTAACAGTCCAGTCATCAAATCCATCTGTCTCCAATAGAGAGAGAAGGAGGTTGTGTGGAATCATGTCAAAAGCTTTACAGAAGTCCAGATAAATGACATCTGATGTCATTGACCTCATTCACTGATGTAGTCAACAATTATTACTAATGTAGTAAATAAATGCTTAAAGGGGTTTCTCTGGCATCTAAGAACTATAGAAATTGTTCCTGATTATCTTTATTCTAAGGAAAAAATCTCCCAAGTTTTTATCAACAGTGAGATAATACCTGATGCAAATCATGGAACATAGGACAGCTTTGTATAGACTTATGCAATCTCCTTTGATCTGTGATAGAATGAAATCTTCAGAAAATGGCATCCAAATGACAAAATACAAGAGAAGTGGTTTCCAGCACTGATTGCAAAGGTGTATTAATGCAAGAGTGAGATATGAACTATTCAGGAAAGTTAGTAAACTTCTCCTGTCTTTAAATCCTGTTTTAGGAAATGATATGATTGACAATGAAGAATCACCATCGGTCTCTGGAAAGACGCCAACTCATAAAATTTCTGATAGCAAAAAGGCAGGATTCCGCACTTTCAGCAGGTACGTGTCCTCTTTAGCATGCACAAATGTCTCCTTTATTGGTTACATTTTTGAGATGATTGGGTCTGTAAACTGTTCTGGTGTGAGGGGTGCTAGGTGGAGTCAAGGATGTGTGTGTGGATAATCTATTTGCAAGAAGTAAGAGTGAAGATTCAAGTGGGTACTAAGGTTCTAATTGAGTACAGTGCCCTAACCCATCAAACCGAATGGCCCAGACCTCTTTTTCCCTAAGTCAGAGTGGTCCACAGATTATAAGAACATGTTGATTTAATCCACAGTATTCCTTGAAAGACTCTATACCCCAAAAATATGCAGTCTGTTCTTTTAGCTTAAAAAACCTTATGCACTTGTGTAGCCATCTTTTGCCCTTCTACCTTCCAAGATCGTTGAACCACTATCAAATTACATATCAGAAACAAAATTGAGAAATGGTTTGTTAGTCCACTGTGAGAAAAATTTAAACATCTGCATTTTGTACCTTTACCCTACTGAGTTTTTGTTACTCTTTTGATGTTTTAATTGGGGAAGTTATGTAAGCCAACAGGTGAAAAAATAGTTTATTGTCAGTTAGTTTTCTCCCTTTCTATTGCTGTGCTGTCCAGAAAATGTGCTGAATCTGGCTAGGTCTCTAGGAATCTTTGACTTCTACAAGTAAAGGTACAACAGAAATATTTGTGGTGGAATATCACAAAAACCTCTTCACAAGTGTGTTTCTTGCTCACAAGGCCAGATTATTAGGAAATTAATACACAAGTCAAAGATGAAACCATTAGAATGACTGAATAAAATAAACATAAATTTTATATTTAGTGCAGTACTGTAATTTAACCAATCCAATCATGTACTTATTCAGATACAGCTAGTCTATATCAATTTTTTTCTTAGAAATGTTGTTTTACTTCTTCCTTCCAACCATCTCCAGGAACTATGGCAAAATTTAGTTAAACTTGATAGTTGTAGAGATCTCACAGTTACTTACAGTCAAAATGTGCTGAAAATGATTGTACAAGGGCAGTGAAGAGACCCAGACTGGTTTGTGCTGAGAGAGTTATTCTGCCCTGTATCAGGTTACTGACCAGTTGTTGTGTTTGTATTTGGTTGGACAGGCCCCCTATGGGATTTATGAGCTGTTACTTAACCCAGCCAAATGAATAGCAGACATTTTAGGGACTAGCAGGATTTCTTAGTTGAGGAATGGTACCAGCTATTCAGAAAATAGACTTTGATGGTCCTCCTGATCACAGACCAGCCTATGGTGGAACATGGAGAGTATTTACAAAAAAAAGCTTATGGGAAAAAACTTGTACCTCATCATCACTCATTTTTAAACGTGTTTTCTTCTTATTGTTTTAGCAATTCTCCTTATCAGCCAACATCTTTCAGGCCACGGTTCTTATTGGTTGAAGAGCCAGGATCTGGGCAAGCTTTTGATTTGGCACCTGCAGTAATACATGCTCTGGAAAAGTTTCCAGCTTATACACTAGACCTGCCAACTTTGTTTGTCAGCAGCACATCACAGGAAGAAACATGTTCACAGGTATCTTTTTACTCATTAATTTCATAGGATTTTTTAACTGTATATATATAGTGAAGTGAGCAAAATTCACTGTTAATGGAGGTGGCTTGATTTGAATGTGCTGTTATGTTTGCTTCTGTCTGAAAATCTGCTTTTCTTGTAGATGAAATGATACTGAATAAGGATGTTTATACATAGCCATGTTTTCCATTTGAAATGAAACAGGGAGGATGTTGTTAGCAGCTTGGAAAGATGGGAGATACTGCTAATAAACCCCTCTTTGCGGCAAGAAATCCTGCTGGTCTTGGTTGGATCCAGAAAGTTGTTTTTGTTGTTTCTTAAGTATTGGTACTCCCTGTAGATAGTTCTAATGGTGTGCCATGCACTTTTTGTAGCCTTCTTTTTTATTGTATTTGTAGGCAGCCAAGGTTTTAGGGAAAAGAAAGGTTTGGTTTTTGATATATACAGCTTGTACTGCTGTGATACATGCAATAAGAGCATTAAAATTCATGGAACACTTAAATTTGTAAGCTGATGTGCTTTCCTTAACGAAAAAAATTTAAATATAAGCTTATTAGTGCTTTTTAATTTTTTATCTTTAGGCAGGAAATTGGTTTCATTGTTTGGCATCACTGTATCCAAATTTTTGACCTTTAGTAGTAGCATTTGAGTTCTGTACAAGTCAGGACAAATACATTACATGACAGGATTCTCATTTGTCACGTAGGAGGAACAATTCCTTTTTTGTCATGGTTGCATCTTTGGTCATATAGCTCCCTTATGTAGTGCCTGCCTGGATATAGCAAGTGCGCTTCCCATTTAGTGACAGAAACTCCCTGATTATTGTTAATCTGAAAAGGGTGCCTGGAGAAATTTGCCACGTAATAGGACTGTTGCCGCTTCCCTCATGCACTACATGCAGGTCCTCTTCTGCAATTGAGGTGCCATCTCTAGGCAGTGGCTTGTGATCTTCCAAGGCACGTCATCTGGTCTGGTGGATCCTTTGGTAATGAGAGGCTGTGAGTGATTCATCTCTTCAGGCAGACTAAGGACTGATCATTTCTTGTAAAATATGCCTGAAATTATGAATCCTAACCAGGCTTCATTTATCTTGTCAGCCCTCATCTTTTCACATAGATAATTGTTTTTTCAGACTGTGCTCCAGTCTGACTTGGGGATGTGCCCACTCTGAATTGAAAATGGTGCAGTTACAATTGTGCAGCAATTTATCCAGGCCAATACATCTAGCTGAAGGGTTAGTCTTGTTTTTTCAGGCACACCACCACATTAACTGAGTTCTGAGGCTCTTCAGGAGTTATCTTACACCTAAGAAATTTTGAAATCAGGCAGAGATTTAGGTCTGTTTCTGTCTCCATAGCAATGTCTACATTTTAGTCAAAGTGAAAATTTTACCTTATTGTTAAGGAGTTGTTCACCATATATTGGTTTCTCTTGATGTCTTGGCTTATGCATTCTTATTTCATAAGATAGTTCAACTGATATGTAGTTATTTAGTGATTTGCTCTACATGATGTAGTTTTCTTATCCAAGCTTTCATTTTACCAGTTGATACGAGAAGCTCAAAGAACAGCACCAAGTATCATTTATATACCACAAATCTCTTTGTGGTGGGAGGCTATTGGACCTACACTGAAAGCTGGTTTTACAGGACTACTGAATAACATTCCATACTTTGCTCCAGTTTTGCTTCTTGCAACATCTGATGTGCAACATGAAGATCTCCCAGAAGAGGTATTTCTGTAGATACTTTGCTTCCTTTATTACTCAGTTTCTTGTTGATTTATAATTCTGTGAAACATAGGAGTAAGCAAATTCATACTGTTATTACTGAGGCACCAGAACCTGGTCTCTTAAAATTGGCTTAGACAAAACAATACTGAAAGCATTTGTCCAAAGTGTTTTCTGAGCAAAGACATTGACTTTGACCCAACTTTTTCTTGCTTCTCACACACTCATGCTTGTCTGACAGATGTATAGGCTTATTTCAGGCAATCATTTCAGTGGCTTCAAGATGGTTAGGTGTGTCTTTAGTGCGCATGAAAGGTAGGTAGGAAAAAGATTGTTTCTTCTGATGACATTTTTACCAAAAAAGTGAAAGGCGCTTTTATGGAAAAAGGACAGTGGTCACACTGTTACTGATGGAATGTAATTTCAAATTTAAATTATTTAATAAAATATTCAGTTGACAAATTAAAAAGTTAAAGTCCAACTTCTGTTTAAGTAACTTGGAAATCAATTTTTAACTGTATTCCTTAACAAAATTCATTAAGAGGATGTGCTGAGCTTTCTAGACATCTGAGAGTGTGCATTAAAGGAAGGTGTTCAAAATGTGAATATACTGCTCTGATTATTTTGTCTTAGTAACAGAAGTTTTCATAATGCTAATAAATACCTTCTAAATTAAAACAAAACAGAACAAAACAAAACAAAAAAAAACAACACAACAAAAAACCAAACCAAACCAAAAAAAAAACCACACAAAAAAAACCCAAAACCAAAATCAAACAAAAAAAAAAACCAAAACCAAAAAAAACCCCCAAACCTCCATCTTACCAAAAAGCTGGCACTTGTCTGCTGAGCCTTGCCTCTGTAGCTGCCATAAGAATTCATGTTAAAGGACAACAAAGGAGGTAAATATAAAATAAGCAACCTTATGGTGATGAATGTCACCCCTTTCTCATTGGCTTATCATACATTTTTTTCATGAAGCTTAAACTCTAGAAGGTTCCTTAGAGAAGGTATTTTAATTTGTGCTGCTATGAAAATTTAGTTTTTTAAGGCCAAGAAGTTAACCTTTCATAGCTTGTCTTATCCAGATGAATATTCAGCTTAATTTACAAAGGTACTCATCTTTTCGGAATAGAAAAAAAATATTTGTGTGGCCTTATATCTGAAATGTCTTTTCCTCTCGTGCTCTAGATAAAAACATTGTTTAATAATAACCGTGAAGAAGTTTTCAAAATCCCGCGGCCTACCTGTGCTGAAAGAAGAAGTTTTTTTGAGGATTTGATCATGAAGCAAGCTGCTGAACCTCCTGCATCAAAAACCAACGCAGGTGAGGGTATTCTACATATAAAACTTTGTTGCCGTGAGTTAAGAGCTAAGACAGTATTTTCTTTGGTGATAAAGTTCTATCAATCATTTTTCAGGTGTTTTCTCTGTTATTGCAGAGAGGTACTCTGTATACAGTTCTCTGTATATACAGGATCTTCACTGATACTGTATTCCAGATAAAGAGAAATCCCAACTTAACAAATCTGTGTCATTCCAGATTCTCAGGTACGCCGTGCGACTCATGCAAAATGTTCTCAGGTGGATGAGCAACCACAAGTATGTGACAGGAAAGCAATGAAAATTCAGGCACGAGGTGTGTTTGTGGATTACTCTGAGCTCAGAGTAAGTCTAATTTCAATTTTTTTAATACTGAGACAGGACAGTGTTAGTTTTCTTGTTACCTGTACAGCTGTAAATTAAGTTGTTTGTTAACCAATGCCATTCCAAACAATTTATGGGCGGGATATATAGTTTGTGAAACAATTCAACCTGCAATGGACTATGACTGTTGTTTCCACAGCTGTTCTAGGCTGCTGCCCTTGATTTTGGTGAATTATATTTTAGGAGACTGTGTTCTCTTCCTAATTTTTAATGTAAAGGGACATGTTAAATTTTTAGATAGCCCACTAACAACTTGCTCGTGCTATTTGTTATTAATATCTTAGCAGTTTTTATGATATACTGGGGGGAGGTTGTTTTGTTTTGCATGCTTTCATTTATTAGGAAATGGAAAAGGACCTTGATTTTTAGTAGTCATGGCTTTAAACCTGAAGTTAGCAGGTTGACCTACAGCTCATCCTGGATAAAATATTAACACCTTCTTTTCCCAAATTATTTCAAAATCCAGTGTTAGAATTTTGCATTCACACAGTTCTAATGTCATAAGTTATTCCAGTCTCCCATAGGAGAGAAGTTGCTATCCTAGGTTAGAGTTGAGGAAAGGGTCAAAATCTGGCTTAAATGCAGGGGGTAAAAGAGGTTCCTTTTGCATGAACTGGAGAGGGTAGAAGAAGAACCTGACCTTCAGGGGATATTACTGTGACAAAAATTCGGGAAATTGCTAGGTTGAAGTCCTGGAGGTTGGTCAAAGCAGAAGATGCTGCTGTTTTTACCTGCCTGAGAAAGGGAGTATTATTTGGATGTTTCTTCTGAGTGAAGAGAATGTGACCAGAGTGGAATTCCCTTTGTTGAAGAGGCTTGTCCACACAATTTCTGTCACATTTTTAAGCTGTGACCTAATTTGTAGAGGTGAAACTGTCTTTTTAAGGCTGGTGTCCTAAAGAAGCAAATTTCAGGGGTGTTTCTTGTTCGTGCCTGCCTGTGCATGGAGAGAAGCCACATATGTTTCTCTAAAGTCAGGATGCTAACAGCGTGTGCTCTGAAGTTATTGCCCACTGGGGAAATCATGTGGTGGAGCCCTTATAGATGTTTCAGCTTCTATTAATTTTCAGCTGTGAGGAGAGAGCTACAGTCATGAAACATGTCTTTTTAAAAAACTTGTTTACTTAACATGGGTGCCACTGGAACGTGCTGTTTGTACTAGAAAGCTCTTTGGAACTCACCTGCAATTAATAAGCTGGATGAACCTCCAAAATACAGCTGCTTGGTTTTTATGGGATGGGGATTTTTATTATTTGGTTGGTTGGTTTCTTTGATTGCTGGGGTTTTTGTTTGTTTATTTGCTTGGTAATAGGTGTAGAATTTGATGAAATAGAAGAGCATGTAGTTACCTATGTGGTAACAATTAGAAATGGTATCACATGCAGTGTTGGCCAGTAATATTTTCATTTGTTGAGGCTGCTCTCTTAAGCTATATCTTCACAGCCTCACACAACACACAGCTACTGTACAGCCCCAGCAGTGCTGCTGCTAGCGTGTAATGTTGCTTTCTCATAGATTATCACATTCACATCTTTGGTAACAGAAAGGACTGTGTGAGAGACTGGTAATTTGCTACAGGGAGTCACTCTGCTAGTCTCTTGAGTTGAAAGGTAGGAGCTAACTGATGTTAGGCAAAGTACACATTCAGCTCATGGGTAAAGGTGAGTACCTAAAGATGTTTCCATTTCCGGCTGGCACAGCTGTATCTGGAAGATCTGTAGCCTGGCTGCCAAAGATACTTTTTAAAGGGCCCTATATGGCATTTCTAGTGAAATGGAATTGTGGCTTTGCTGTGGCAGCTACTCTATGGTACAGTGGATTGTGTTGTTCCCTGGTGTTCCGGAGGTAGTTAATTGGCAATTATGATCGTTGACATCATAGAATGATGAGTGAAAAAAATATTGCCTGAACTTTAAGACTTTCTTTTCTCTGAAGTGTGAAAAACTAACCCATTTTCTCAAGTTAAATCTTGTCAGATATTTGATCAGTTCTCTGAAGTGCCACTTTTCTTTAACAATATAAGAAAGTAGGACATATCTTGTGCTATTCTAAACTGTAATTTCCCCTTTTTTTTCCTTCAGCAATTGCTGGATTCTGTTGTTGAGGCAACTCAAAGTGTCAATATATCAAGCATGGCGAAACTATATTCTGTCCTTAGCCAGTGCATTTACCAACATCGAGATGATGCTGACAAAACCGAATTAGTGACGGTAAATTTTTTGGTTTATAGCACTTCCTGTCACAGACTGTTATGAGTGTGTGTGTATTATGCCTATGTATGTGAGCACTGTGAACATAGCACCTATTTAGCATTACTCTTTATTGCTTCTTTGTCTGTGTTACAAGACTTTTTCATTTTAGTCTGGAAGGCATTTATCCATATTGCAAAGTGATTGTACTTGGCATAATTTATGCTGTATTTGGCATAATTCACAGAATATGCTGAGTTGGAAGAGAGCCACAGAGATCATCAACTCTAATTCCTGGCCCTTCACAGGACCATCCCCAAGAGTCACATCATGTGCCTGATAGTGTTGTCCAAACACTTCTTGAACTCAGACAGGCTTGGTACTGTGACCACTTCCTTGGGCAGCCTGTTCCAGTGCTCAACCAGCCTCTGTATGAAAAACCTTTTTCTAATATCCACCCTAAACCTCCCCTGACAGAACTTCAGGCCATTCCATTGGATTCTGTCACCGCTTACCACAGAGAAGAGAGCAGTGTCTACCCCTCCTCTCCCCCTCAAGA
>NW_020955446.1:21550-23293 GCF_003031625.1 Empidonax traillii
AACACTTCTTGAACTCAGACAGGCTTGGTACTGTGACCACTTCCTTGGGCAGCCTGTTCCAGTGCTCAACCAGCCTCTGTATGAAAAACCTTTTTCTAATATCCACCCTAAACCTCCCCTGACAGAACTTCAGGCCATTCCATTGGATTCTGTCACCGCTTACCACAGAGAAGAGAGCAGTGTCTACCCGTCCTCTCCCTCTCAAGAGGAAGTTGTAGAGTATGATGAGGTCTCCTCTAAGTCTCCTCTTCTTCACGCTGAACAGACCAAGTAACCTCAGCTGCTCCTCATACGGCTTCCCCTCAGGGCCCTTCACCATCTTCGTTGCCCTCCTTTGGACATTCTCTAATAGCTTAATATCGTTGGCAATTTCAGCAGGAATAGGCTTGAAGACAATGGAGCCACCCACACAGGCCTCTCAAAAGATTAACCTCACTCTGCCTTCTTCAGTACCTTTTCAGGGAGGGTGCCTGAGAAAGGAGGGTTCTTTTCTCAGTCTGCCACTTCCTCTTTCTCCCCTTGCAGGCAGTCACGCATGGTAACACTTGTGTAGTAGTCATTCCATTCTTGAAAACAAATTAAGTATGAAACATTACAAGAATTTGAGACTTCTCTTTAGTCTCACCAGATTTTCTCTGTAACTCACGTGGCTCAAGCATCTTTAATTTGGTAGCTTTCTGCCTATGATGGTTTGATGTCACTGAGTCCAACTCTTTAATCTCTTCCTCTAAGAGAGGATTTCTGAGTTGTTAGAACTTGGCAGAAATCTTTCACAGGCACCCACTGCCCCAGTAAGGCATCCTCAGTATTGAGTTGATTTAGACAGGTTGTATAGTTTGTCTTCAGCTTCCTTGAATCCATTTGTGTTTCAGATGCTTGTGCCTGAGAATCGATAAAATTCTTTATGCCTCTCACTCTGCCTGAAAAAAAAAAAAGGTAGCATCTTCTTTTTAGCCCTGACCATCTTGATCTCTTCTTCAATGTCTAAGAGAATGGACAGTATGTTCTGACTGTGAAGCACTGAGAATTATTTGGATTCAGGGAGGCCATTTCTGAAAAATGTACCCTTCTCTCATCTAGCATATTGATGTGTTTTAGAAAGGCAAGGGATTTGTTTATGTTATATCAGGGCTTGTCAGCTTTTGTGACTGGACCAGATTTCTTTGTTTGATTTCTTCTTTTACCTTAAACCAAAAAAAATTATCTCCTGTTCAGAGTGACTGTGCAAGTCAGCCAGGAGCAATCTCTACTGTATGAAGAGAGAGACTTTAACAAGAACTTATTCAGAGTGCAGAACAGAACAGTTCCAGCTTTCAATTGTGGCTCTTCAGGAACTGGCTTCTTTCTCATTGTTCAAAGTACTGTTGATAGAGATCCATTGTCCCTTGATATAGATCCCTGTGGTCTCTCTAGCCTACTCTCTATTTTGGGTGCCTAAGGATGAGTTTGAAGCTAATGGGTCTAGAAAGATGTTGGGATGGTGGTAGCACATGTACTGGCTAAATATTACTAACAATTGTATGTATGTACAGATTCTTGATTCTTTGATGAAGAAGTAAACAGGGTTCTCAAGCTTATATTTAAACTGACTCCTAATTTGTCTTCTTTTATTAGGAAATGAAGAAAGAAATTGCAGCCCTCAGTTGGCTGTGATACTCAACTTCAGCATACTCGACATACTCTAATGTTCATATTTGGCTCCCAAATAGATAAGTTGTGTTTATCATGTCTCAGTAATTGTAG
>NW_020955446.1:24773-111071 GCF_003031625.1 Empidonax traillii
GCTGTTGGGAGGAGCTGGGAAAGCTGAGTCCCCGCGCGAAGGCACCGGCGATCGCCGTCCCGTGGAGCGAGAAAAGGGGAGAAGCGAGTGTTCAGGTGAGCGCCTGAGGCTGCCCTCGGGAATGTTGTCGCAGCCGGACGGGACATCCCAGCGCCACCCCGGTTCCTGTCCGTCCCACGGCTGAAGGGGGGCTCGGCACCAGCCCTGCTCCCGGGGGCTGTGGCAGCGTGCGAAAGCCAGTCCCTGGAGCACCTGCAGCCCTGGGAAATAAAGACCTTCTGCACCGCCTTGTGGTTCGCTGTATTTGTCTTTCCCTTTTCCCGTTTATTTTGATTCAGTTTCTTATCTGAAAAGTTATCTTATGAAGATTAGCTTAGAGAATGCTTTGCTTTAGTTGTGATAATGGTCACAGGGAGAGCGCTTGCCATATTGATGAGAAAAAATTCATAAAAACTGACGAACGTTGAAGGTGGATAGGGAGGGGGAATCCCAGGCAAGAGGCCTTTTCCCTTTACCCCTAGCCCCGGGGGGGGGGGAGGGGGGGAGCGGTGCTCCCTTCCACTCCTCCCCCCACCTCGCGGTGTCTCTTGGCCCTCACAGAGGGCACAGGACACCAACAGCAAGCAGGGAGAGCAGGCAGAGAGAGTTTATTGTTCTAGGTAACTGCTTAAATAGCTCGGGGGAGGGGGGTGGTTACAGAGTGACCATTGGGAGTCCAGGAGGTATTACAAACCAACCAATGATAACAAAGGGTTAACAACCAATAGGGAGACTTTCAGGTATCTCTCAGGTCATTCCAAAGGTATCTTGGGAAGAAGAAGGTGAGTTTGCACAAGTTACAAAAGCCATTTTGGAAGCATGTTCACTTTAAACAACATTACAATTTCTACTTCCTTTATATATTGCAAAGTTACCCACCCAAAAAAACAATGCTTGACACAAAATATATGTGGCTTCTGAGTGCATTCTATCTGGCCTGAAGTGCCTGTGAAATACCCTTAGTCAAGTGTTTATAAATACTACTTTGAATGCTTTAAAAACAAAGCTGTTTAGAAATCAGGACTCATTTGTACTTAATTAAAGAGGATAATCTAACCTGCTGAAAATGTTACTTAAGCTTTTTATAATCTTGATCTACCCTAGTAAAGAAGAGACAACTTACATGACTGTAAAGGATGTCAAGTAGCCTCTGCTTTCTGCATCTTGGTGTTGCTAACTGAATAACTGATTAATTTCACTTTGAGGAGTTCTGTGTTTTTAACTTAGCCTTCAAAAGCTAAAACTCTTCTCTGTTCTTTCCAAGTCAGGATCATCTCTTCAGGCTGTTCTGAATTTCTGTGGAAAATAAAGACAAATCAGATCCAACTCAGAAGTGGTCTATTCTTCAGCAGAACCCTGCCTTGGAGTGAGGCTTGTCATGACATCCTGTTCAAACTCTAGCTTTGACAAAAGCCTGGAAATACTAAGGGAAAATGTCAGTCGACACTTTATGAAGTATTGCATTTCTGGGTGTTCAATCCCTGTTCTATTTATACAATGAAAAGAGAAGCATGCACAGTGAGTCATGTCATGGTAAATCTACAGCTAAAAGTCTGCAGGGGAATGTGAATATGGTAATGTCAGTACCAGTACTTTAGAAATAGACTGACTTTTCTTTGTAAAAGTTGTCTTCTTGTGTAAAAAACATATATATCTTCACAGCTTCTTTGAGATCCCTCCTCTGCTTTGGTTACTGGGATATTAGTTGCTCTGTTGAGACATCAAGTTAACATCTTGAAGAGCATCTGTTTTTCAGGAAATGTGTGCATATGGTCTGCAGTGGACTGCAGGGGTCTGAATTCTCCTTGGGGTCTGAATTCTCCTTGGGGTCTGCAGGCTTTTCTTTGCATGATGTGGAACACCAGATTATAAACCTAGTGAAGTTCCCTAAGGGAGTCTCCCTGAAGTCTCGAAGGCGAACTATACAATGCAATGCAACATAACATTTCTTACAATACTTCTAATTCAGCAATCTTTTTCTCCTTTTGTCTGTCCTCTTTCTTAATGTAGGTAGTTGGCAAAGCCAAAATCAAGTCCAAAAAAGGAAGACTATAAAGAAGGTAAATAGTAGTAATTCCTTTGGATTTCTTTTTAGCCAGGTTTCTGAGGAGGATTGTATTTGGTCACTCTATTTCACTTGGCCCCAAAACGTTCTGAGTTCATCAACCAAAGTCAGCTGAAGTTGTGAGAATAGATATCACTAAGATAGGGAATTTCCTCTGAGTTTTACAAAAAGAGGTATATGCAAGTAGGAGGGAATGCTATTGAATTTTTTTAAGGTTTGGCAAGAGTGCAGTTGTGAATTCCTGCCTGGTCTTAGACACTAGAGTAGGAACTTATTAGTTCCTTAGCTCAGGTTTCTTTGTGACATGGATTTTCTGGAGTCTGCAGAGCACAGATTAATTATAAATAAGTAGGAAGGAATTTTGTAGTATTGTAATGATGCCTCAAAATTTTTAGCATTTTTAGGTTTTTGTAGGTTTTAAAGTAGCTGTGTAGTAAATATAGATTTTTATATAGCTGTATAGTCTGTCACTTTAAAATAGTAGTTATTGCTTAACAAACCCTATTCTCCCATTTCATGCTGAGTTTTCTAAATTCTTTAGACTTGTTTAGGCTCCTTTCAAGGCAGGACTATAGTAAAAACATTCTATTTAAGAACATATGTACCCCAGGCCTGAACAACAAGATACCATCATAGTCCAAGCAACCTTCAAACCCGGAACCCTGGAATAAGTCCAGAGACCGTACATGTTGTGAACAAGAGGAAGATGAGGAAGAAAGGAATTTTGGGACCTCCAGCTCAATTTCCAGGGAAGTGTGCCGGGGGGCAGGTTTGGGAGGATCTGGGGGCAGATAGTTCTCATATTAGACCATAAATTGTAGAACCCCTGGACACAGATGCACACCTTGTGCCAGAAGACCTTCATTCAAGACCTGATCTATATCTTACCTATAGTAATAATTGACTGGTGAGTCTTTTTCTCCCGATTTTAGGCAACAGTAACATAGGAGTTAAAAAGTAATTTGGCCACAAGACTCACAAACCGACTGACTTCGGGAAGTTGGTCATATTACCTTGAAACTGTATTTCTATGTGTGATGAGTACACAAGTGGGCTTGGTGCCCTGAGGCTACTTGCTGGCAGCTGGAAAAATCCATTAGCTCCAGACAGCATCCTGCCATCCATGGGCTGAGCATAGAAAGGGGCCCAAAATGCCCTTGTGTGTAGTTACTCAAGTTCTGCTTGTTACTTACTGAGCTCAAACGTAGTTTCATAGAGATCAAAGCCTATTTTTGTTTAAAGTAACATGGTGATGTCTCTATTACTTTGTTGTTTCCACTTTTCCACAGAGAAGTAACTGGAATAAATTTGCCTCCTGCATGGAACAGAAGTTGTGTGCTTGTTGTCATCAGATTGGCTTTCCAGTCTATTAAAAGTTGCAGTTCAAGTCAGGCTTTTAAAAAGGTAGTTTAAGCTTAAGTACTTGAATTTGAATACTATGGTCATCACAATGACTTTAAATTCAGTATTTAAAGAAGAAAATCCATCCACTGCAGATTTTTTTTTTTGTTTTACAAGGAGCAAAAGTCAAATAAAAGGAATAACTTGCTTGCTTTGTCAAAGTGTCTTATATAACATTGCATTTCAGTCAACAGAACACTGAAGACGAGAGCTAAAACAAAAACTACAGGAAAAAATATTTCAGAAAACAGGACAATATTTTTCCCATTTATTCTTATACTTTTTTTGCAACAACTAAATTGCAGCCTTTAGCATACTTTCCAGCAGAAATTTCTGTCGACGCCATTCCTGTTTATGTTTAGACCTTTCCCTTATGCAGCACACTTTGACAGCTCAATTTTTTTTCTTGGAATTGTGGAATCATTTCACTTTGTGGTCTTGAGCTCATTCTAAGCAAAAAATGTTATGGGATTGTTTTGAATTTACTTTCAAAAGCTACTGAGAATAAACACAACATCTGCCAAAATATGTCAGTTGAGTTTTATCTCATTTATTTCAGTCTTTGTAAAAGATACCTTTCTCATTTGCAGTCTACCCTTGTTGCAGTCAGTGGTTGGACTAGTTCAGCAGAATTGCTGCAGCAAGTGCATGTGAAATATCAGAAAGTCACCCAAATGTGAAAATATTCAGGACATTGAATTGTGGTCTTCAGCTTTGTCACCGGCATACGAAGTTTTCAAATTTGCTGTTGGAAATGTCCTCTGTGCATTCATTGCCATGCCTGCTCTCTTAATGTAGTTGATAAAGGTTGCTGTTCCACTAATAGTTCAGCCTGGGTATGTGTTCAGATGTCTAAAAATGCATTGCTAAGAGTGGTTCCTTTCTGAATTTGTCTCACTTCACTTTCTGGCTTGATTTGTCTCTTTCTTTGTTTGCTGTTATTGGTTTTCTGTTCAGCATATATATTTTATTACACATTACAAAACTTACCTGAGTCACAAGGGGAAATCTTTGCTAAAGTTAAGGGTTTTTTTAGGTGTGTTTAATGAGAGTGATTTTGGGATTCTTTCTTCATTTTCTCTTAAATGAGCTCTGTCAGCATTCTCTGAGGACACTAAAACTGGGCTTAATATCTGAGAAGTAGTCACGCAAAGATGTAATGTAGAGTTCTTGTATTGTGAATCAGGGAATTTTTATTTGGACTGCATAAATTGTGTTCCAAATCCGGTCACGGTGTCATTCTAAGGAGTTATTCTTATCTACTTAGTTACCAGCACTTCCAATATCTGCTTCAATGCAGTAATCCCCAGGAGAGAATCCAATGCCCTCAAAACATGACTTGTAGTTCTTATTTTGGATGGGTGATACAGAAATTCATATTTAATTGTTCGAGTCCAGATTATTTGGTGAGCTTTGTAGTAGCTGCTAACAGGTTCCTAACCTTAACTGGGATCTTGCTGAAGCACATGCAGTCCTTGATCATGTCACAGTATTTCTTCTGAAAATCTTGATCACATAATGCAAACATGGGAGTGAGTTTCTGGTAAGACATGCTGAGATCTCAGCATCATGTGCAGATGTCTGGAAAAATTTTAAATGACCCGGCACCATGATTTCTGCATGGTAAATGGTGCCATTTAGCCACCTCCAACTGAGAACTGCACAAAGCAGCACTTTCAGGTATGGTGTGTCAGCCAGAACCCTCAAAGGCAAGGATATGTCTCAGATCACACTTCTTTTTATGTCTCGTCTGGTGAAAAAATATCCCTTTACCCAGGCTTAACATAACAGTCTTCAACCAAATGCTGAAATTCTCATCAAAGAAGTCCATCAACAGCTAGGAGAAGGTAGAAAAGAAAGTCACTTCCTTTTAAACAGTACTGGAGACAGAGAAGCCTCTATCCCTCTCTGATACCTTACCTCACCCACTGGAAAGCCCATGGATTTCTATATTAGTCTTGCAGCCTTTGGCTGTGCTTTCTGAGTGCTTCTAGCTGTCATCCACAAAAACAGGTATATGTCCTTAAAGCAAATGAAAATTAATACAGTTGTAAAAGACAGAGTTACTACTTCTGCAACCTCCCCATACCTTTCCACCTGCTTCAGCTGAAGGCTGGGTTGGTACTGATACTTGCATCTTCCTTATCTGTCCTTTGTATGACAGCCAGGCAGCCTCCATCTGCTCTAAGATGGTAGTGGAGCCCTCTGAGAGGAGTTTTCCTGGGACTAGTGGAGGAGTCAGGAACCAGCAGCTCTAAGTAAATCACCACAGCCTCAGTGGCCAACCCCCTGCCCTGTGCACTTACTATAAGAAACATAATTTCCCTGTTTGTGCTGTAACTAGCTGAGGTGGTCAAACAAGCTGACAATTGAAAGGGTAATTTCCTTGGAGCCAGAAGGTTTTTCTGCTCCAGACCCAAGCTGGAGTAAGGTGAATTTGCTGTAAGTTAGCAATACAAAAGAGATCAGTGATCTGTCAGAGGAACAGGCACAAGTAAATCTGCAGGTCGCTGCAGAGTGCTGCTGATCCGTGAGCAGCTAGCTGTGAGCTGATCTGAAGCATGTAAAAAGTGAGAAACTGGGAGACAGCCAGGAAAGCAGCATTCATCTTTGTCTGCTGGATTTCAATACAGCTTAAGAAATCTTCCTCAACTTACTCAAAGTACTAATTTGAGTTTGCAAATCCAACTTTAAATTAAAGTAGTACTTTACTGAGGCTTGCTGGAGTGAATCCCATTGAAACCAGTGGGGAGGCTCCCATTAACACAGCAGGGGTTTACTTCTTTATAGTCTTGAGTCATATATAAGATGGTAGGGTCTTGTTTGAACTTTCATTCCACATATATGTTAATGCATTTTAGAACACCCTGTCTACATCTTAACTCCTTGAAGATCCTTTGAGGATGTTTTCCTTAAGTTTCTAAAACATTATCATTAAATTTATAAAAATGCATTTCCTATAATATTTTCGCATATGAAAAAGAAGCTTTTGTCCCTTTATGCTATAGTAAACCAAATAACTTTGTTTAAAGTTATTCTATTGAATTAGTCTCTTTTGACAACAGAATTTGTTGATCAAAAGTTTTCCTAAAGGTATTTTTGAGACTTTTCAGCTTTTTTTGTATTACTGTAATTGCACATAACATCTCTTCTTTCCAGTCTTTTTCTTTGCACGCTGAAGTCTCCTGGTAACCACTGCAGTATTTAGTACTCCTCCACTGCTCTTGCACAGCCTCATGTCATCAGTAGCTGCTGTAATCTGCTTTTCTGGATTAAAATAATGGGAGTTTTCAACCATGTGTTCCCATAGCAAGGAAACTGCATGACAGCGTAGGAGTCTCAGGACAAACTGAACACCAACACACAAATCAGTACAATTAGGAAGCAAGAATGAGCGCTCTTTTCTCTCATGGCTTCTCTTACTGTTTCAACAGTCTGAGGAGGAACTGGGCAGCAGCTTTATCTGAGCTTTCCTTCCTCCCAGAATCTGATGTCCCTTTAGTCCCTTAAGTGTCTGTTGCAGGTGCATCGCACTGCCTCATTGCTCCAAAGCAGATGAAAATCTGCTTCCAAGGGAGCTGCAACTTCTACTGCCATACAGGGCACAGCCTCTGATGACAAAGATTATTCCTCTAGTTTTGCATCAACCAATCCCTGTCTCTGCGTACAGGGTATTTGGGAGAGGAGAATGGAACAGAAAGATTTGATGTGGCTCTGATGGCCCTATACATGCTTGTAGTTCAGTCCTAAGGCTACTGCCCTGGGGAGTACCTGACACTGGAGCTCTCTCTTTACAGGGCCTCAGCCTCCAGCTGCACCTGCTTTTCTGTTCTGTGATTTGCCGAGCTGTTTCCTAGCCTTTTGTTCTCATCTCCATTGTAGTGTCACCCTTGAAGATGTGATGCTGTCCTGTAAAAGGGGCCAGGCTTGGTTTTATGTTGCTGGCAACTGATGCCTCCTACAAGAATGATTTTTTTAAGGAGTAGAGAAGGTGGAGAAAGGATCCCTACAAAGACACTGGGAAAAATGATTTGCCTTTAAATCTCCACAATTTTGACTCTTTGACTTGACAAGAGACAAAGCAGGAGTCACTCTTCTCTTTCAATGTATTTAGTGATACAGAAGTGTTTCCCCCTCCTTAATCAAATCATTGGTCACCAAGGTATGGCAGCATGGGCTTCGACATCGTCTCACTGCTGTCTGAGATAACATAGTTAAACTAGTGAAACTTGTGTTGAGGGCCTGTGACAACCCAGAAGCAAGAGTGATGTTCGTTCTAAACTCTTGTTGGCTGAACAAAGACACCAGTCCACATGCCAGGGAACTCTTATGCTTTATTGTATAATTGTCTTAATTCTGGCAACTAGCCCACTATTTAGTCTTAGAAGTGTTGGCTCACCTGTGTCTCCACTATGGGCTTCTGCTTGGGTAAGTCTAGACAAAACCTCCATTCCTACCACAACATATTGCTTCCCCTTGGGTTTCTTGAAAGGACCAATATAATCAATTTACCATGTTTCCAAAAGCCTTCTCTTATTCTTCAGGTTAAGGGGTTGATCCTTCAAGGGCTTGGCGGTCCAGGTATGAGTGTCTCTGACTGCACACTGAGAGGTTTGGAGTACTCAGGTCACGGGCCAACCACTGCTGTGGGCTTCCCTGAACAGATCTTTTGTTCTGGAGTGGCCTTTCTTCACATGGAACCATTCCAGTTTCTCCAGTGTCTCTGACTTATCTCCTGACTTGATTTACAAGGGCAGACTATCCTTTTCCTCCTTGTCTGGGGTAATTGACACTGCAAGACAAGTAAGAGAGTCAGCTTGATTATTAAGGAGTAAGCTGTGTTATCCCCCTTTTGATGTGCAGGAATCCACCCCACCTCTGTGGGTTTTTTTGGTCAATCTGTAAGATTTCCTCCCATTTATCCTTTTGCCACACTAGTAGTTGATTCACTTCCCATTCATTGTGCTTGCAGAAAGGGAGCCATTCTGTACATTCCTTAAAGACTACATATAAATCAGTATAGATGTACTAGGGGTCAATGATCTTAGCTTTGTTCTTTGTAGCACTCCAGTAAGTTCATCCACCTGGGTAGTCCTCTGTGGTTATCCTATCCCTGGAGTCAATATGCAGAGCAACTGCTCAGTATTTCCGTATCTTGCCTTATCTTTTGAAGGAATCATCAGTAAACCATGTATTTCATCTGGGAGTTAATTAGGAGAGCTTGTTCTGTGGGGAACTTACAGGGAGTCCATCAGGGTCAATGTTTAGTACTTGCTGTATTAGAAGATCTTTTGGTGGGCCTTTTTTAACATCATGTGTGTGACGCTGGTGTTCTATCTGTGCATACCACTTTCTGACAGTTTCATGTTGGGCCAACCCTGGAGGGGCTGGAATACCCACTGTCACTGTTTTTGGCACCTTAAAAGGGCCTCTTAACACAATGGATTGGCATTGAATTATTTTATCCATTTCCTGAAAAGCTATGCTTACTACAAGTAGCCCCTTTTCCCAAGCTAAATGTAATTTTTATCCATTTTTGAAGCTTCATAAATTTAATAGGATGTGTAAGCCCTCTCAATCCCACTTGCTACATATGAATTGATAACCTGTGCATGGCAAAACCCCATTCCATATGCAAGGGGTCTGTGGGATATATGGGCCCTAGAGCTTGGTATATCCCAGCTTCAAAAATAAGCAGTTTCAAAACCTCCTCATGGACTTGTGTCCAATCCCAAACATTACTTTTCCTTGTGAGATCATACAGAAAATGAGCAATTGTGGAAAAGCTGGGAATATGTTTTCTCCAAAATGGTATTAGTCCTATGGCATGTTGCAATTCCTTTTTATTTCCTGGTATCTCAATCTTATCTAGAGTGGTTAATGTGTCTGGGGGAATGCCTGTTGTCCTACTTTTCCACCAAATGCCTAACAATTTTACCTAGGAGGAAGGGAGGTGAACCTTCTCACCCTGGATTTGGAGTTTCAAACTCTCCAAATGAGCAATTTTCTTTGTCTGAGTCTGGTCCAGCACCTCCACCTCTGGGCAACCAATTAACATGTCATCAATATACTTGAGTAAATCTTGAGCTCCTCTTCTGGGCCAGTTTGGGCCAGTTCTTGAGCTAGAGCATAATGGACAAGGGTGACTGAAGACAATATCCCTGTGGAAGTTGAGTAAATGTATACTGCGCTTCTCCCATGTAAATACAAACTGTTCCTTGTCTGATTCTTGCAGGAAGACTATAAAAAATATATCATGTAGATAGTTGCCAGAATAGGTTGATCTTGTTCCTGGATAGCCAAAATCAATTCAGCCATCAAAACTGAGCCAGTTAAAGGGCCTGTATTTTCATTCAGATGCTGGTAGCCCATGGTCAACCGCCCCTTCCTGTTAGGTTTATGCACTGGCCAACAGAAGACTGAGCAGGGATAATTATCCCCTTGTCCTGTGAGTCACTAATTACAGGGTTAATCCCTTCCATCGCTCCTAAGGGTAGTGTATAAGGTTTCACATTTTTTATCTTGGAGGGAGGCAAGAGTGGTGCTGCTTGTAGTAGTGGGACTGTGGCATGGGCAAGTCTGAACATGCATCCTTCCTCTTGAATCATTCCATGCCTGCCCCTTCAGGAGATCCAATCCCAAAATATTGACAGGTATATCCCCTATTAGCATAAGTATTTCTGTGGGAAAATTTTCTGCTGGAAGCCAGCACTTCACTCTAGATATTCATTGAAGTCTTGAGTTTCCAAAAACATCAATCACTTGAATTCATTTAGGGATGGGTTTAATGCCACATCTTGTGGCTTCTTTATTGCGCAGAGCAAACACAAGTCCACATGTCAGGGAACTCTTACACTTTGTTGTAAAAGTGTTACCTTATCTCTTGCAACTGTTAGTCTCAGAAGTGTTGCCTGACAAGATTTTGCGTCTAACTTTAACTTCAGACTCCTGCAACAAGGCATGGAGTAAGGGGTAGATAGAATATGATTGCCACATTTATTGGGATATGTCTCAGTTTAATGAGACACAAATGTTTTGCTGAGGATAAGTTATGAGGAAAACCCAGACTCCTCCCTCTAAGCAACTGTAAATCTGAAATTAAGAGGCTCCAATTGAGAAAAAAATGTGGAAAAAGGAAAAATAACAGCCCTTTATTAAAAGATATATGTGTATTGGCAGAAGAATGAAAGAACACGAATAAAACAACCAAACAATAATACCCAAAAATAATCGCCTTCAAAACAAATAAACAAACAAACAAACAAAAAAGTAAACAATTCAGTTTGAGCCCTTTGGTGCAATTCTAACCACAGTCAGCAGGGGGCGCTGTTGGATCACTGGTCGTTGCTGGGGGGAGGGGCAATGGTGCCCCAGGTGTGCTGGAGAAGCCAAAAATGGAGGTCTTCCCTTCCCCTCACTGGGAGAAAGGAGGGAAAGAAAAAGAAAAGGTCCTTCCCAGCAGGAACTCACTCTGTCCTGCCAACTGAGTCATGTGGTGCGGATTCCCCTCTCCTTTGATGTGCACAAGAACCGCTACCAGAAAAAGCATGGGAACAATGGAGGAGAGACCTCCTGAACAGTTCCTCTCCCACGAAAATCCAAGCTAGTTCCAGGCTGGGTAGGAAAAAAAAAATCACAGGTTGCAGGTGAAACCAGGGCCAAGAGAGGAGGGAAGAAAAAAAAAAAAAAGAAAACAAAACCTGCCGGGCAGCCAGGCCAAGAACAAGGCCACCTTGGAGCTCCTGCTGCCCAGACCTTGTCCCAGCTCAGACAGCAACAAACTCCCTCCCATTTCCCAGGAGAAGAGAAAAAAAGTAAAAAAGGAACTCCTCACCCTTCCCCACCGACAAGATCTTGAGGGCAATCAACTTGGAATGTGGTTTTACCAGCTACTTTCTTTGTGTTAAGCCACAGTCAATCTGCCCATTCAACATTCCCTTCATACAGTGGGCAGTGGGAAGGGAAAATTCCTGCTCAGTTTCCAAGAACAAGCAAAACCATGACAGGGTAAAATTAGAGAGGAGAGAAATCAAGGAGGAAAGGAGTGAAAGAGAAAAAAAAAGAGAACTTTAGATCCAGCCCTTAGATCCTGCATTGATCCTGAGGCTGTGGATAGCCCGTATCTGGGGTCAAAAAGGAGAGAGAGAGGAGAGCAAGAGGGACTGATCCACTTCCTTTTATAGTTTACCTGGTGCGTGCCACTCATGTAAAATAGATTTTTTGTACCATTTGCACCACAGCGTTTGTAAACGTGCAGTCAGCCCTTTGGGGTCCTCCAGGAAATGATTTGAGGAACATGTGCTGTGCTCGTTAAATACGTCTTACAGACTTAAATGTAATTATCTTCAAATGTATACTTTGCACTGTTTTCTGTAAAATTCTGTAAAATTTTCTTTCTTTATACCAATGTTTAGAGCAGTTATTTTTCATTAATGTAAACCAGAATTAGGATTGTTTGCATTCACACTTGAATTTATGCTAGAAATGCTTTTCTAGTCACTTCTCCACTGAATTGGGAAATTGAATCACATTGGATTGTGATTCAATGTGCTAGTCACATCGGGATTAGAATCAAAGCAGTAAGCAGAAGACAGAAAAATAAATTTTATATTGTGAATGAAACAAAATAAAACCAATTGAGAAGTCTAATTAGTGGAAATAAACCTGATATATTACTGTCTCTTTTCTTTAGTACTGAGAGAAAACAGTTCTTTTTAAATCATGAGTCCATGGACCTTATTAAATGCATTATAAACTCTTGGGAAAGAGTTAATGGAAAAATATTCTAATATTTAAAACATTTGAGACCTTCTTACTCCTGTTTCATCTCTCTCTGAAGGTTTTCAGCATTTCCTGTCTTGTAGCACACTGAATCAGTTAAAGAAGGGCATTGGGATCCCTTGATCTGCCTGGCTGGTTTTCTGAATCACATTGTATGAGTTACACTGATCAATCCCAGTGATTAAGTGCTAGAGATACACTTTCTTTTAAGCATCTCTTCTTTCTGAAGATGCAAAGACACAAATGATCTTAGATGAATATTTTTAATAGATGTAAAATCTTAGGGATGAATCATCGTCAATTCAAACAAATTTGTACAGCAATTATGCGAGCTCCATATCGTAGACCAGGGATTTGTCTTTTAAAAGCCAGGAACATAACTACAGACATCTAATTAAGCTGAATACTCATTAAGGTAGTCAGAGAGTTTTTCTGCACCATTAACTCAAGAAACAGACCAGCAAGTGTCATACCCAGTGTAAAAATGAAGTCAGTCATTCACAGACTCACAGCAGTGTTGGTTGGAAGAGCCTCTGGCAGTCATCAAGTCCCATCTGCTGCTCAAAGAGGCATCGTCACCAACACTAGATCAAGTCAGCTGTGTCAATGGCTCGGCATAAATCTTGGAAGCTTCCGAGGATGCAGATTTCACAGGCTTTCTGGGAAACCTGCTCTACATTCCCAGTGAAAATGTTTTTCCTAATGTACCACCTCAGTCTGCCATGCTGCAGGATGTGGCCCCTTTTTGCATCACTTGCTACTGCTGAGGAGCTGTTGGCTTTGTCACCTTTACAACTACCCTTCAAGTAACTGCTGGTTGCTCTTGCAGTGTCTCCTCCTCACTCAGCTCCTGCAACCCCTTCTCATGGTGCTTTTGGTCCTTTGGCAGCCCTCCCCTGCCTCGCCCCTTTCTTTGCACTCTTAAACTGGGGAGTCTCAAGCTAGACCCCAGCTAGAGCATAGCAACTTTCCTTGATGTGCTGGCTACAGACTTCATAAAGCGGTTTGCTTTATATATGAGAGGAATAGCAAAATGGAAAAAAGTATCTGTATTTTAAAATATTGAGAAACAACGGGGTATGAGCAAGCTTCAGAAAGTGACCTCAGGGTTAAAGCAAGTCATTTGATGAAAAGACCAGCTCTGAGACCAGTAGCAGTAATGTAATGAAGCAAATGCTATGCCAGAGGAATGATCAAAAAAGGAGCAGAGAACAACAGAGCTCAGCACCCTGCCCTTTTGCAAGTTAAAACAAGTATGTGCCATTTCAGTCCTGTTTCAGAAGGACTTGCTAAAGCAGAAAAGATAAAAGGATTGCAAAGGCAAACAAAGACTGACTCCTTACTGGTCATAGACACTAAGTAGTTTAGGATTCATCAGCCTGGAAACGTGACAGCTGAGTAAAAAGGCAAAAAGAGGTTTGTAAAATTTTGAATGGCATAGATGAAAGTAGACAGGGAAAATTTTTTCCTCTGCATTTCTCAAGACAATAACTAGTAGATATCATATTTATGTTAGCAGAAAAAGCAAAAATGAAGGTGTTTTTAACAAAATGAGTAACTAATCTGGAATTTCTTTCTTACCACTGGATGTTGTGAATGCTGGAATTCTACCATGAATCAAAACCAAAACCTGGAAAAATAAAGGAAAATCTGTTGTGGATTATTAGTCACATCTCTAACTTACTAAGTGCTAATGATACAGATTGCTAGAGGATGAGAAAGTATCCTGGGAAAATATTCACCACATACTTGCCATCCTATCTATATTTTTATTAAGCATTTGACACTGACCAGTGTTGGAGGTAGGACACTAGGAACTGGAATATTGCTTGGTGATCCCATACAGCTGTTTGATATAGATGTTTTATGTAGTTACGAAAAGGGAGCCCCTGCTGGTCTAGTGGTTAAGGACGCGGCGCTGTCACCACCGAGGCCCGGGTTTGATTCCCGGTCAGGGCCACTCCCTGGGCAGATGGAGCTCGTTAGCCCTGTAAGGCAATCCATCTACATCCTGAAGACCTCTCTGCCGTCATCCAAGCTCGCTTGGCCCTGGCAGATGAACCTTAGGATTAAAGGGTGGGCTCAGTTCCGCGCACACTGTGTCTCACCAAAAAATCCAATGCGCAGGCTGGAAGGTGGAAAGACCTTCCCCGAATCTTGGTTCGTGAAGACTGGCCAACACACACACAGTTATGAAAATCATATGTATGATATCCATTTTTTCTCCTGAGTTTAAAATAAATCAAATAGACCATGATATGTAGATTTCTAAATCCTCCACAGAAGCAGCACTTCTGTCCTTTTAACAGCAGTCCACCTCCCAACTCCAATGATGTGAATGGAAAGATGTGAGTTGACTTTATTATATATAATAAAGTCCAGTGGGAATATGCTAAGTGAGAAATAGACAATTTGGAAAGTGAATTCACTGTCAAATATTTGTCATATCTTAATCCCTGTGAAACCTCTCCTGAAGGGAAGTAAAATAATAAGAAAACTTTGTAGCCTTTCTGCTATTTTATGTGTGTTCTCAATTAGCAAAAATTTCCCCTTCCATGTATGGACATTTCGCTTATGAACTCTATTAACTTAGAGGCAAGGTTTCAAAATATCTGATGACAGCTTTTCTGGGGTTGGAAATATTTTTTTTTGGACACTGTGTTTCTGATACAGAAAACAAAAGTGTTCTTCCTAAGGTCAGTACATGTTTCAGTTTTGCACTTCAGCTACAGTCCTCTTCAATACTATGAAAGTGATTTCTTTTCTGCCATCAATACAACTGTGAGACATTTCTTCCCCCACTTTTCAGTGTAAACTGCTGAATGTAAGTAGCAGAGCCAATTTCAAAAGGCCACTTGAAGACATTTTACAAGCACTTTAAAGTTCTTTAAATTAACTTCAGCACATGAAACCATACCCTTAGAGCATACTAAACAAAAGCTGAATCAGTACCTAGAGAGTCACACAGCTTTTTCCTCTCTGCATCCAGGATCAAAAGCCTCTGAGGCTCTTGAGGAACTTTCTATTTGATGTCAAGGGACTTTGCATCCAAACTAATTGTGGGTTGTAATTAATCCCTGTAGCAACTCTGACATGGACTTTTAGCCCATTTTTCAGCTTCAGTCATGTGTCTGGGTGTTCAGGGCTCTTGTATTTCCATGGGCATACTCGTCTTGCATGTAGTTTAACCTTTTTGCTAATGTTAGTGAGCACCCTAATTTCATGGATTTGGCTTCCAAGGCAGGCGGGAACTCCCATGAGTTTGTGCCATCCTTGGCTGGCCAGACCCATTTGTTAAATTCCAGCCCTAGGAGCTGGTGGCTCACAGACTCAGCTATGAGTTTTACTTTTAAATATAGATATAGGATTCTTTAATACCTTGAGATAGTGTCAAGAGAATAAGCCATAGGCTTGTTCCCAAGAGGTTTCTTTATTAATTTCGGAGAGAAAATCAGGGAACTTGCCCAAGTTTCAAAAGGGCACTACACAAGCTAGACAAAATGTTCCACCACCATACCAACTCAGCATATTAATCCACAACACTGAAGTCAAGATCTAAACCCTTCAGCTCCAAGCCACAAAAAGCATCAAGAAAGGAGTAAAGAAAGAGAAGCAGAGAGAGCAAAAAGAGAGAAGAAGAAAGAGGGAGAGACAGATTATATACCTACCACTGGAACCTTGTAGAAGACCAGTTTGCACACGTCTAAGTGGCAGGGCCCTGATATGAGGTGAACACATGCCTGTGGTTTTACCGACTTTGGTTCCTATGGCCAACCTCCCCAGGCAGGGCTTCTAATCCAACAACCACTCTGGGGGTTCCAGGCCAGGGTGAGGAGCAGTGTTCTCACTTTCCCTACCAGTCTGAGGCTGGCTCAAGGGCTGCAGGAGGTGTGGTGTGCTGTAGTTTCCCCAGGCTGTTTGTGATGGACAGCTACTCTGGGGCTTCCCCTTGTGGGCTTCATGGGCCTGCCATAAGGGATATGATGCCACCTCACCTCCTGAGGATTTGACCCATCCCTTCCCCCTCCATACAGACACAAACATACACACACACACACACACACACACAGACACTCCCCACAAGGTGGTTCTGACCCAATAATGACTGATCTGAGATCTAACACCATCTTAAATGCAACAGTTAGCATGCCTGGAACAACTGTGCCGAGTATCATAGTTGGACCTTTCCAGCTTTTGGGCTGCTGGGTCACGGGGTGAAACCCAGCCTGCCATGACTCTGGTGCTGGCTGCTGGCATGGAGCAGCACATCACAGTTGACAGTGCTGCTGGGTGGGGGTGTCTGTCCAGAGAGACTGGTGTGGCTCTGCTTTTGCTCCTGTGCTTCCTGTGACAGGCTCTAATTACAACCATCACTTAGGTCTTCAAGGTTGTTGGTATGGATGGGTCACTTGTGCTGCTTTTACTCTCTCATCAGCAAGCAATCCAGGTCACGCCCTTCCCACCAAACAGACCTGCACGTGTGCCTGCTCCCTGTGACTGTGACTGTGTCTGTGAAACACAGGATTTGGAAAAGTGATAGAATTTAAAGAAAATAATAGGTAGTAACCTATCCATAGCTCCTTCAGGAATAGACCTGTTTTTAAAAATGCAATCCTGGGCTCTCATAGCTATCATTTAAAAATAAAAAAAAAAAACAATGAAGGGCAATGCTGAACCTGTCATACAGAAGGTCTGTAGTGTAGTAATAGTATTATATATTATTAGTATAGTGTATATTGCTGTCAGTGCTTAAATATTTTTTACATCCACACTTTCAATATCACTTTTTAAAGCTCTCCTCTGATATAGAAAGCAAATTAATTCCAGCTTTTTATACCTCTTTGGCAAAGGCTATAAATCACTTTCTCTTTAGGGACAAATATGTAATCTCCTATATAATCTCTGACCTTAATAAGAAGACAAAATAATGAAAAGCAATTTCTCTTGTTATAAAACTGTGCATACATAACCAGTTTTAGAGAACCTGGTGACTCTTGATAGGAGTATCTGAAGAAAAGCAGAATTCTCAGGGAGACAATGAATTTCTATTACTAGGCACAAGAGAAAACTGCTTTGAATGTTTTCAGAGATAAATTAGTAGGATGTGGAATTAGTATACTTAGAGTCCTGCGCATTTCTCTGCCAATTACTGATTCCCTAAGAAGAAAAAGTGTTTCTGTACTATACTGATGGCTAAGTCATGGTAATCCATAACTTACTTTTGTCTAGGAAGCCTCCTTCAAATAAGAAGTAGAAGAGGACAAACCTGGTCATACATTAAAGGATCTGAGGAATGGTAGGTTCATACTCAGTGCAGAGCCCCGTGTTCAGAGTACGCACAAAGACTCTAAGTGTGTCACACCCATTGTGCTCCTCTGAAATGTGCGTTAGTAAACTGTGCTGCACAACTGTGTTGCACTGTTTGCCAGTGATGACAAAGAAGGAAATAACTGTATTGTTGGTAATGCCTTTTTTGTTTCATGCAAATGATAACTTTGAGCCTTGGTTTATTTTCTAGTCTAATTCCATATTCCTGTGGTCCATGTCCAAAGGCAGAGCTGCAATAATTCAAGGTAGATAATGTATGCATGCCTTCATTTTTTTATCCTTTTACTCTGAAAATTCCTATTCCTCTTTTGCATTCTTTGTTGGTAATGAATTCCCAAGTCTGAGGCTTGCAAAGGATACCATTTGGTATTCTTTACTTAGCACAAAAGCTCCCTGAATAAAACAGATTTGCCACATGATGACGCATTGTGAAACCTCTTCAGAAACAACTTCAAATAGGGATTCATTAAATTCGATTAATCATTCACTTATGTCCCTGTAATTTAAGCAGTATTTATTTAAATTTAAATTTAAGCAAGAGGAAAAGCTGGCCAGTGTGGGCCGTTAAAGACCATGGACCACCGTGGTGCTCAACACGCTTTCAACTTCAAAGCAGGCTTTCTCCCAAGAGCCAGCTCACGGTTTTGTAGTGGCACAACAAAATGAAAGTTCTGCCCCAACAGGCTGGTATTGGTTGCCCAATCTGTCCTTCACCTCTACAGACTGCACCATTCAGAGTGGGGAGCAGAGAGTGAATCCCAGGAGAGAGTGCATGAAGGAAGACGGGGTGGTAAAGGGAGATTTGAGGGGTGGTAGGTTGCAACCATAAAGTGGCAAAGCATGGAGATGGGCTGGACTCACAGAGTTCTGGGAAGAAGGGAGGTCTGTTTCTCCCCTCATTAATATGTGTTACCTTCTCCACTGAGCAGGTGTCTTCTCCCAGCCCTTGGCAGCCCTTCATTCTCCCTGCTGGAAGGTGAGGACAGGGCTGGGAGCTGCCTTTCTTCCTCTCCCAGAGTGGGCTGTAGCAGAGATTGTGCAGACAGGAGGGACCTGGCTATCCTCAGGCTTGTGAATGTTCTCAATAGCCATCTACTCTGTCTACTGTTTGCAATTATAAAGACTTTCTGTTCTCAAATTATCTCTTTTATACCTAAGTGGTTCTAATTTTTTTTTTCAAGAATAGCTGTAATTGCAATGCTTTTCTTGGTTTCATCCACAGTATCATTATCCAGAGCAGAAGACTGGATTCAGCAAAAATAAGTGTGAAAAAGATTGTGGGCTTGGGATGGAATCCATGTGAAAATTAGAATGTAATAGAAGCAGCAGACTGTTTGGTTTTCTTTTCATGAATTTGGTCAGATTCTTATTTCACTCGTGGTGATACTGACTCCTGGACTTCAGATATTTCATTTTTGTAAGTCAAGGAAGTTTTTCCTGATAGGATGGCACTTAGAAAAAATAGAAACATTTAATTTGGTAGAATTAAATTAGGAAAACTAAAAGATTTTCGTTAAAGTCAGCCTCAAACATAATTCATAAATGGAAGGCAATTATATAAATTGTTTTACATACCAAGAAATCAAAGCTATCGCATTGATCACATCAATCTAATCCCCCAAATTCACTTATGTATATGTACACATTCCTTAAACCTCTTTAAGTAAGGGCTAAATCCCTCCCATGTTGAATTTGAAAGATGATAAAGCACTGTTCATAATTTAAAGGCCCAATGTATGTTTACATTTTGTTATTCATAACAGCATTTTATTATTCATAACAGATAAATTCAGTTTTGCATCACATACCTAACTTATTTTTTCTAGGGAAGTAATTCATAATATTAGATGGAGATATCAGTTGAAAGCTAGCAAATATTTTAGAGCAGTTAGTGTAGAAAGAAGAAAATGTTCGCATTTTTATTAGACATCTTCCACTGTGAAAAATCACTGAATTTATGAAAGCAACAGTGACACGCAAAAAAAGGGGGGATTTATTCTAATATCTTTTGTGAAGATATTTGTTCTTGTTAGAGATGCCAGTCTGCCATGTCTAGAAAGCTCCTGTTTTGTCTTGTCTGAGTTGGCTTTCCAAAAGAAAATGATTATGTCAGAAACAAAAACTGGTTCTTGGTCTGTGCAACAGCATAGGTTGCCTTTAGTGTTTAAAGACATTGTTATAATGTTTTTGACTTTTCATGAAGGCTCACATCATCCAGATAGATGCTGAGCTGTCACAATAGAAAGATATATTTGTAATTACAAATGTGATTAGGTATTAAAAATTGAATGTACTCTTCTCAACGTGTCAACTTCTTTAATAAGAGCAATTTTGTTTGCATGGTTGGCAAGACTGACGGTGTTCTTTTGGCTACTACCCACTTTCTCAATATGTAGCAAATCTACTTAAATCTTTCTGTCATTTGATATAAATCCAGAATACTTTGGTTCCCATCCTCTACTACTGTTTTTTTGCTGTGCTCAAATATTGATGCTACGAGCCATCAAAGCACTGGATGCATTTCACTGGAAAATAATGTGACTAAGCATCAGCATACATAGAATTTGTAAAAGCAGTTGGGGATCTTTCATGATGAAAGTGTTATGCTGCAAGAAATATTTGCTGACCTGGATAAACACTACTTATTGATTTGATCAGCTCAAAGATACAGCTAAGCTGACTAGAGCTTGTACATAGCAGAATAAATCTCTGGAGATTACACAAACTGATATGAGATCAGTTACTTTAATTTTAAAATTTTTCTCACCTTAAATTTAAAAAGGAAGGAGGATATTTAAAATCGCTATCTGGATACACACATAGAGGCTCATATTCATCTTACTATTCAGTTTATTCAGTTTTCTTTTGACTAACTGGGCCTTTTCAGTATTCTTTTGGAAAAAAAAGAAAATATGGAAAGTTTATATTTTATTACTTTTAGCTTGAATTCCCATGTTTGAAAAGATTGATAACATAAGGCAAACAGCCAGTGCTACACTGCAATATAGAATGGCCTTTTCCTTTGCCAAAATGCCGATTAAATGAATTCTGACCTATATTGCTTTTTACAAAGTGACCTTTCACACACACGCACAAAAAATGAAAGTACTCATAATTAACCTCAATGAAATGTGACTTAACCAAGGAACCAGATTTTTATAGGTTCCTATGTGAAATATTCTTTTCTACTTAAAATCCCTGTGGCTGATTCTGTGTGTGGTGCCTGTAATCCCAAAGGTTCAGGCTGTAAATTAAAGAGATGCATATTTCAGAAACAAAGCAGATGACTATAAATATTTTACTGAGTAGCAAGTAACAGATTTATGTTTAAAACTAAGTGCTTCAAGTCACTTCCAATAGAAGTATTCTATGATTTTATCATTCTAAGTCTTTGAGGTTAACTTTTCTTGCATCATTAGTCTGTAAGCGTACTGACTGCAGAAGTGCTCAAATTAAGTCCCTATAACCAACTACTTACAGGTCTGGGAGAGCCTAGAGTTTGACCCCAGAAACCAATTTGCAAATCATCCTTTATTATTTAAAAAAAAAATACTTTGCATCTGAACGCCACAGAATTTGTCTTGGGACATTAAAATTTGAAGCTTAATTTTGTAGTATGGGTCTGACATCCAATATTTTTACTGGCTGATGAAAACACCAGCTGTGAACAATCAAATCCAAATAATATATACCTATTTTCCCTATTGTGTTTCTGGGGGAAAAGCAGTTTAGTGTGGTTGCTTTTGCAGCTGGCCTTTTGTCAGTCTATTTTAAATGAGGTCGTTGTGAGGAATGAATTAGTCAGTCAGTTTGTAAAGTTGGCTCTCACAGGAAAAAGATGCCCACTAAAAATTATATTACTATAAAAAATTTTGTCAATTTTTCATCTGTTGAACAAAGTAGAAAAAAATTTCTAAAATTAACTGGAGATGAATTGCTGGTTTTGGATATATCAAAGTGACAGATGAGATTAGGACCATTAATATTGTGACCGGTATCACAGTTGCAACCATGCTGAAGTTTGCAATTCAACAAAGGATCAACATTTTAAGCTAGATAGGAGATCATGCCCATCATTTGGGAAAAAAAAAAATCTAGTCCAGGGAGAATTCCTGTCTAATTGAGAAATCAAGTGTAAACAGTTTGGTAAGTTTTAATGCGAAAGACAAAGGTATTTCTTTGTATATTGCAAACAGAAAATTAAAATACTATCAGGAGGTTCTGGGTGAAGTTTATAAAGATTATGAAGAGGATGTTGAATTTGTTTTAATTACATTTTTCCAGCAGCAGTCCTTTTCCACCTGCAAGAACAGATTGGAAAGTTTTCTTGTGTTATGTGGAGATCCCACAAACAACTTCAAAGAACCATAATAACTGAGCTACCCCAGATGAAAGAGAAGCAAGCTCAACCAGGCAGGTACAGTCAGTGCTTTTTTCCTCTTTTGCTATTTTTTCCCTTTTACAGTCAGAGGAAGTTCGAGACCCTTTCCTGGATCTGCATAGTGAATACATTTTACTGAAACTAGATTCAGATTGTGCTGATTTCAGAATCTCTGCAAAGTGTTTTAATTCTTACATATTGCTTGTATTAATTAAAACCAGATGCTGCTTCTCCGTAGGTCTAAAAAAAATTATTTCATAACACATAATATTATACCAGTCATTGCCTATGCAGTTTGTAGAGTACCTACAGCTGGTTGTAGCTGGAGTGTTTCACTTCAAGCCACCAGTTCCTTACTCTTTCTGGTCCTAGCTGCTGCCATCTAATTTTACTGAAGTTGAACAAGATTAAATTATGGTAAATTGTATGTCTATGTCTTTTGGTCCCTGTGCATAACAATCTCCATAGGTATGACAGTTGTGCATGAGTGATGGAAGTGCCTCATACACATCATGAGGAGTAACACGTTTCTCTTTGTGGAAAGAGATCTCCTACCCTCTGGTGCATGGTTTTAAAGCCCAGAGGGGCCAAAGGGGCTTCAGCTCTGAGCAGCATGCCACCACAACTCCCACTGCTCTGTACATCATCACTCTCTTTTACTCAGTGTCTTTCTCACGTTTACTCATTTGGATACTACTGTGGTATCAAAAATGAAGTCAAGCAATTCTACTCCTTTTGCTGTCTCACAGTTTTGTTTTGCTTTAAAGAGGACTTGACGGTATTACTCCTGCAAATCTGAGGTCTTTTGAACAACATTCAGAAGGAGATACATATATTCAACAATGAAAGTGCCTTGATTCTCTTTTCCTGACGTCCCTGGAAAAGTCTGAGTTGTGCTTAGTATGTCTGAATATAAATAAAAAGTAGTGTGGGAACATAATGTGGATTCACCTCCTCCAAGGAAAGTATCCCTCTCTGCTCTCCTTATTGAACAGGAGCTCTGAGCTCTCTAGCAGGGTTCACCTTAAACAGATTTGGGAGAGAGAATCTGGTCTATATCCGACAACGTTTCATGGTCACGTTATTAAGATATTGTTTGTTTCACATCCGCTAATGCAGATGGTGATGCTAAAGTCAGAAGGTTCTTATTGTTGCCTGTGAGGTTTTTTTTGACTTCTCTTTAATTCAGCACTTGATTTTATCCAGTCCCTATACACTATGACATGTATTGCATGGCTTCATCTTTCAAATCACTCTTACTATGCAGTAAAGTTTGAAAATCAAGCAACTTCTCTAAACATAGTGACATTGACAACCAGTAGATTGTGCATTAAACAGCCTCTTGGCGAATACTTAGTATGTTTCAGGGATTTAAATAGACACAAACTTCAGCCAGAAAAACACAGCCATGTTTATCTAATCTTACTTGGAGAACAGGAATTACAGTTCTAGACAATTATCTGGAATAATTCATGCAAAACACACATTCATACAGTGTGAATTATTGGGGAAATCAGGGAAATTATGATGTTGCTGTTATGAAAACTGTTTCTCAGGAATCAGTTTTCCACTGTATTTTCCACTCATGTAGCCAGAAATTATTTCATGTCTCATTCCAATTTGCTAGTGTAACAACTGTGCAGTACTGCCTGGTTATTTGCATTCTTTTTTTATGCACTTTATGTGGTAGTAAGATGACTGAAATATCTTGCCTACAGTATTAAAACAATTTAATAAATTTTGCAACTTATATGAGATAAGCACTTAGTATTTTCTATCACTTTTCTTTGCTAAAATTTATTTTGCTGTGTATGTGTCAAACTTTCCTTGCTAATGGATCCTTATAGGATTTTTGTTTGTTTGTCTTTCCTTTCTCCTTTTCTTTTTTTCAGTCTCTGCACAGTGAATGACAAACTGCTGCCGTGATTCCCCAGGTCACATGTACGCACTGTACGCCCCTGTCTGTGGTGACATAGGCATAGTTTGTTTCACCTAACATTTACATGGCACAGATCACTGGGCCGGCACAAGATACACTGAGAAGGTATTCCTGTAGTGGAGGTAGGTAAGGCACCTCCAGAAATGTGGGGATGAAGAGCTTCAGGATAAATCAAGGTCTCTCTCAGAGACAGACTAGGTGTTGAACTCAGATCAGACATATGCCTTGGAGATGGCTGTTTATGTTTGACTCTAAGTGTTTGATGTGTAGAAGGAGGCACAAGGTGATAACCATTTAAGGATTGACTCTTGAGAACAGTAAGTTTCCAGTAAGTTGTACGCATACCAGTGTCACAGTGTCACATTAGATTCAAGCCTCTTCTCCATCTCGCTGTTCACACCCTGCCACAACAAGTTTTAGCTCTGAGGCCATGATTCAAAGGACCTGGGAACAGTTTGCATCAACAGACTAGTAGCACAGTATGTCTGTGGGCAAAATAGACTAAATAATAACTGGATTTTTTTCCAGTAGAAATAATTTACAGATAGAAAAATCCATTTAAGCTATGCTCTACACTAAAAAGCAAATCCAACCATTTATCCAGGCAGAGAGTTTTCTTCTACAACTAAATGTCACAGCTGTCAGTTATAATGTTACACTGAAAAAGTGGTTTTCCAGATATGTAGTGTATTCTTAGTGATCAAGTTTTTGCTACCACAGTATTCTGAACATGCAAATAAGGAAGGATCTGATGTGAGGAGTAATTTCTTTTATCAAGCCAATAAAATGGCAACCAAGCTTTCAGACATAGAAGCCATCTTTCAGGTATATATTTTGCCTTTGTCTTTTAGAAGGAGGATGGTTTTCTGGTGAAAGTACAGTTCTGCTGACAGGTGAATGAGGCATTTTCTTTAAGAGCTAAATTTAATTTGGTAAAATAAACTGCATGTTCTCTTCTAAAATTTGCTTCTGAGATAATTGTTTCTTTGTCATTATTATTTCCGGATTTCTCAGTGGAATAAGAAACAGGAAACAGTTGGCAGAAAATCATATCATTAACAGCCTTTGTAAATGGGGGTTGTGAATTTTTTTAAAGTGTTCCTCTTTTAAATTGTTATATTTTTTTATTGTAGCACTTTATACTAGAATTCTTCCCTCATATCCGGTCTCCTGAAACCTTCATTACAAATCCTGTGTTTCATGACAACCTCTAATTCTTTTAAATTGAAAATGTATTGTTCTCCACTGTTACTATAAGGTACAAAAGATGCCTGCCAAAAAAACTTACCAGCTAAATAATTACCTCTTGTTTTGCATTATTTAAATAGCTGCGTAGAATATTTTCCATAAATTCATGAAACATTCACTGAAGTGCATGCATGACGTGGATCAACAAATACGGAATGAAAATATGCCTTAGTATTTTTTCTGACAGTTTTCTTCTGTTGATACCACAAGTGCTCTGGAATTTCACAAGAGATGTTGCATTTTAAGGTAATTTGCTTCATCTGATTTGTATTTCCATCTCCATCTCTGAAAAAGTCAGCACTATTCTCATTCCCTGTGTTATTAATGAACACAGAAAATTTCTATTTATTGTCTCTGGCTAATGCTATTTTACAGCTTTCGGAGATCCTTTACATCCTGTAATTTTGGTGAATGGAAAAACTGGAGGTTTTTTAAGCGTTGTCAGGCTTTGTTCCTATCTAGCCAGGCATTCATGACAGAGAAGTATGCCACATCAATTGATAAAGAAAAGATAATGAAGTGTAATTAGCCTTTGCAATAAATGGGAAACATCCCAATCACTGATAGGGTCTGTGTTTAGTACTGTTATATTTTTTCATGCACTCAGTTTGCAAAAGCCTCATGCAGTTTTCACTTCTAATCCTGCTCTCTCTGCAGCATTCTTGCAGGACAAGTTCAGCCCTCTGGGCATGGCTGCTTTCAGCCTTAGCTGTCCTTTTCAGTATTTTAACTTCAGTTATTCCTTGGTAAACAAAAACTTCATATCCACTTTCAGGTACTTTTGCTTGTCTCCTTTTCTCCTGCAACTTGATTTGATCCTTGCCATTCAAGGACTCCTTTTGCCAAGAACTGACTTGTTTTTTCAAGACAACTCAAAAAAGCCAGAACATTTGGCTTTATAAAGAAAAGGGAGCTTTTCATAAGAAAAATAATAGGATTTTTCAGACTGTCTGGAAGAAACTGTAAATTTTCCTCTCCCATGTTTTATCTCTAGTGAACTCCCTTTTATTGATTTAGGTAAGATACCTGTGTCTGCAGTCAGAACTGTCAGGAAAAGCTGATCCTAGAGGTGATGGCCCAGGAAACAGTCTGCCAGGCACAAAGCTTGTTCCTGTGCAGCTCATCAGTGTGTGCAGTAAGAACTTTGTCACAAGTACACAAAGTTCCTGAAATCTCCTTAGCTCTTCAGTGACTCTGGCTTGTTGGCTGCTGGCATCTCCAGTGGCTGGCAGTGGTTTCCATTGGGCTCCCAGGCTTTTTGATGCTGTCAGGTTCATCACTGATGCCCTCACAGTTTTGCTGCCTATGAGGCAACTAGAAATCAAGTGCAGTGTCAGAACCCCTAGGACTACTGCCATGGTCAGGGTGGCTATGAAGAGAGTCCCAGCATGCTTCAAATGCAGACAAACTGCTGTGTCCCAATTTTCTATCTGTTCATTTGGTTCTATTCCAGCCTTTATAAAATGCCCATATGCCGTATCACTGGCATCCAGGGGACATTCTTCCCATTCCCACTCTTCAGTAGGGGAGTTGCAACTCCCTCAGTCCTCTTTCTGGGTGGATGGAATCCCCTGTGAGATCCCTCCCCTTTCTGGCTTCTCTTTAGGCATCCCCATCAAGTCACAGAGCCCACCTTTTTGCCCTTGCAGCAATATGGGGCATTCATTACTGACAGCATATGGTCCTGTGAGTCAAATCTCTCTGAGAGGCCACCATGGGAAAAGACTGGAAAAATGGAAACTGAAGTTGTGAAACAAACATGCCCAGCATGATGTTTTCAATACTTAGTGGCAAACCATTACTGATGGAAAGGTTCTAGCTGCTATAACTTAGTCAAGTTTGGGCAACTTTGGTCACAATAGGCTAGATGAATTACAGTAGCTGTGGAAAGCGGAAGTTAATAACAACTGAAATGTATACACTGTTCCAAAAGATTTGTGCCATAGAACAGTTATAAGGAAAAAACCCCATGAAATAGTTGCACTACAAGTTATCTCTGAAAGAAATCTAGAAAAAAATATGCTAAAAGGTTCTCCAAATTCTAAGACCATGATAGCACATGTAATCTTTAGCCTATTCAGTTGTCAAGCCAATGCTTGCTTGCTTAATTAAAGCAAGATTTGAGTAGCAAGTGGCTTCAGTTAAAGACCCTAGGGGTTTAATTTAAAGAGAATCATCAAGGGTGGTGGTTTCTTTTGGCTCTTATTTCCCAAATAATTTCACAACTCTAAAAAAAATCCACATCAAGTTCTACTATCCTCTGAGTAATGAATGAAAAAGAATTATGATTGGCAGTAACATTATGGTCCCATGTGTGAGTTTATATAAAAACTTGATGCTCAAGATAATGACTACACAAGGCTTTTACAAATCTTTTACAATGGGTGCATATATTTTTAATACCAGGTATGAAATCATCAATATTAAATCATCAGTTCTGCTATTAAATCATCAAAAGTATTTTCAGTTGAAAGTTGAAAATAAAGTACTAAATATCCCTTCCACTTACATAAAGGTGTATTTCTTTCGTTCAAAGATTTATTCATCCTTCCAACCTTCCTAAACTTGCTGTCATATTCCCTAAACATTAAACAACATCTTTTATGATGAACATGACAAATGTAAGGCCCAGATATATCACTAGTATTGTCTCCTAAAGCATTGCTCATTGCCAACTCTATGCTAGCTTAGCTTTCAGTTGGAGGCATTTTGCTAGCATTCTAAGGACTAGATTTTTTTCTTCCTGGTATAAGCAACTGGTCACCTGTTCCTTCCTGGATCTGAACAGAGTTAGCACGAATTCAAGGTGAAGATATCCTCTTTCACACGTCTTTCTACCATGTTTCCTAAGAGACCAGACAACATATAAAATATGTGTGTATAAATTCACATTCCTCACTATGAATGCCACAGGAATTTAAAAGCCAAGCAGAAGACAGGAAGCAGAGAGTTTCCTTATTCACAGTGGACTTGGTTGGACAGGATGGCTAACATGGCCTGCCTTGCTCTTGGCACTCATTATGGGGGATTAACTATCCCCCATCTCCAGAGGCTGGTTGAGCAATTGAATGGAATTTCAGAGTCTCTGCTTCTTATTTTCCCACACTGCAAGGAGTCAGAAACACCACACTCTGCCCACCTATTTCCACCACTCCCTCAGAGGAAAGAATGGAGATCTTATGCTTACACTGTTCTATTCCACCAGCCTGCCTGACATGAAAATATTTGTGAAATCATGTTGATTTTGATCAGGGGCCAGACAGCGACATCTTTCTACCATAGTAACATCTTACTCCATGATTATGTTTTGACTTCAGTACTTATCCCTCGTGTAGTAAGGTGCCGCTCAGTTAAAACAACCATATCACAAATTACTCAGTTACTATACTCAGAGACCTTTGGGAATCTTGGGAGTAGTAGCCACTGATTTGTACATCATTTTAAAAATAGTGGTGGAGAGAAGGCTCTGTTTCTTCTTTTGAGTAGAAGAAGCAGAGAATTTTTTAGACATTTCCTCCCTGGCATTCTTCAGCTGTGTCCCAACTAGCAGTTCATAGGGTAATTTGGACAGCCTATATCCAAGGGTACATAGTGGCCCAATCCTGACTCAGAACCAAGGCTAGACCCTGTGTGAGAATCAGGCCCTGTGCTTGTGCTGTTCCATGCCAGAGATCAGAAGCCTCAGTTCCAAGGACACATGGAACATGTGTAGTAGCTGGTACTGTATGGCTTTCAAAATCTGGCTAGGCATCGGGATGAATGTACTGCACTATTTTAGGACACATGATAAGAGTCCTCAGAGGTAGGACTTGTAAAATTACCTAATTACAAGAACTCTTTTGCCGTTCAAATTTTGATAAGGGCATTCAGTTCTAACTTTTGGTACATTTTCTGCTTTATTTCCTTGGATGCAGGAGGATTCTTCATTTGGATAAATGTCTTTTCACCTACAGAGAAAATATACAGTGCACAATTTACTGTGGCAGAAACAGTTTTATCAACTTTTGGTTTCTTTCAGAAGCCTAAAACCACTGAATAACTTCTAACCTCTCTTAGCTGTAAATAGCCAATATGACTAAAGGAAAAGGATCAACTTGCATTCTCTTAATTTCCTAGATATTTTTACTGAGACTCTTATTGTTTAATTTTTAAAAGCATTGATAATCTGATTTTATTAGTGTGTATGGTAAACTATGTGATAATGAATGGTGTCTATTTTATCATAAATCAAGGTATAGATATTCAATATTTAATAAAAAGGTCACATTTCTGAAAAGAACTGCAGATTTGTAAGTGCCAGTAAATAATAAGACAACACTGACTTATACGTGTCCAAGATTTTGCCCCACATGTGCCTCATGTTTTATTGTATTTCTCAAATAAACATAAATTAAATATTTTTGTGAATAAACCAGATTAGAATCTAGGCCTGAGGCATTATGTTCCTAGTTTTCAACAAAATAAGACTTCTCCAGAAAGCTTTAGCTACTGCTGAGTAGAAGAAGAATACAGAAATATAAGTATTTCTTTTTAAAGAGGACTTCTTAGAGCAAAATATTTGTCTCACTAGCTTGTATTTTATAAATTTCTTTTATTATATTCTGTTACAAATAATACAAGTGTGTGTTTTTGAACAAGTTTCAAAATTTTTCATTAAAATACTTCTGACAAATACTTCTTTATCCAGAACTAGATTATGGGGAAGAGAATGAAAATTAAACAGAATAACTTAACAGCTGATAGGCACTTTGACACTAAGTACTAAAATGAAGCTTTGTTAAAAAGAAAGGCTTGTAAGTTCTGTGAAGCAAACTTCATTGTGATTTGCAGAAAGGAAACCAGTTCAGTCTTTTAGAGATTTTTCTTATCTGGGTCTCCATCCAACAAAACTTTAATAATTATTGCTCCAAATGAATATTTCAGTGTCTGTAATATCAAATACTGAAACAAGACTTCAGTTAGTGTAATGTAGCTATTTTTATGTTATTGCTTTCACTCATAAAGTGTTATAAAAAGAAGATTTTATTGAAGCTATTACTTAATGCTTGATGGAAAGCCCCAGTTTCCAGAGAAAAGGAGTCGTCCCTCTTGCTTCTTGCTCACGTCTCTCCTCCTCTTTTAGCGTTTGCTCACTTTTCCTTCCCTTTTGTAAGTCCTCTAACTGTCAAGGTTATAGAGCAGCACTTGAAATTTGTGACCAGAGCACACAGCAAAAAATGTCAAAATAATACCAAACAGAAAAAAATTGTGGTGTCCACTGCATTTATTTTTTACGAGTGTTAAGCAAGAGCCCTGCTTATGAATATTTCAAGTTCATCTCTTCTTGCATTCCATACTATCTTCCTTCTCTTCACATGTCCATTAAAATGTAGTCTATTTTATTTTTAACTACTCAAAACAATGTATTCCTCACCTCTCTGCTCTTGTGTCTTACTACCTCTCATACCATCCTATGCAACATACACAGCTAACCAGGACAACTGAATACTCCACTACCTGCCTGCCACTGTGCATGTCTTCAGCTTGGAGATCTCATAGAATCACAGAATCATAGAATCGTTTGGGTTGGAAGGGACTTTAAAGATCATTTAGTTCCAATCCCCCTTCCATGGGCAGGGATACCTTCCACTAGGCCAGACTGCTCAAACCCCATCCAACCTGGTCTTCAACACTTCCAGGAATGGGGCATCCACAGTTTCTCCAGGTTAGCTTTCCCAAGTGCCTCACCACGCTCACATAGAATTTCTTCTGTTTATCTAACTTAAATTTCCCCTCATCCAATTTGAACCCTTTACTCTTTGTCCTATTGCTACAGTTCCTGATGAAGAGAGCAGTTGTGCAGGGAGAAACTGTTTGAAGGCAAAGCTCACAGCCAGCATCCCGACTGCCTGTGCTGTCAGGGGCCATGAGTGGTTGCTTACAGTCTCCACAGATCCGGGACTGTGCTTGCGTCAGAAACAGCAAACAACTGGATGCTCAAGGCAACTGGATAAAACAAACTCAGAACAGTCTTTACAGGTCAGCAACAAGAATGAAGATTTTTGAAAAAATTACTTGTCTAGCAGTGTAATTATTTTGATGAGCTCAAAGGCCCCTGCTTAAGGCCAAGAAGCTGCTGACCATTGGCCTCCAGGTTTTAGAAGTCAGCCGCTTTTCGTGCCAACTAGGAGTATTTGCTTGTTCAGAACTATGAATCCATGACACAGGATAAGGCTTCTATGCCAATGTATGAGCAAATTACAGAGTCATTTTTCAAAGTTAAAACAAGGATATTTGAGTCAATAAAATAATCATTTTGGCTTTAAAGGTGGATGACAACTTCTACTTGGACTTTTCTGCTATAGAGTAGGATTTTGGTGGCTTTCAAGAATTCTATCTGGGAATCACTTTTTTTTTTTTTTTTTTTTTTTCTGGTACAAAGAAGAACTTGCTTTGACCTTGCTAGGTAGATACTTCATGTATATTTGTATATTGTGAGTTGTCCATATTTTTATTAATTTATGGATTACTAAGATGTGGTGATAAAATTGAAAATAGTCAGAGTTGATCGTTTAAGATGTAGTCCAGTGGACTAAGATTTGTTACTGACCCTCTGTGCTAATTCACCTTTGAAGACTACCCATAGATATGATAACTTAAAGAAACAAAGCAATAAGCTGAGAGCCATGACAGTTTAACTATATTTAGTCTCAGTGATGCAGCACACTCATCTTGAGGGGAAAATGAATCTACCAAATCACAAGTCCTTCATCTATGTTCAGAATTTAAAAACATTTTACAACCTGTTTTTAGACTGTATTTCAAAATAATGCTTCCAATATCCTTAAAGAGGAAACAGCCTTGACAGAAATGTAAGAGAAACCTCTAGCAGTGACATTTTTGAAATGACAGATTAAATTATTTCAGTGAAGGCTAGAGACCAGTCTTGGGCCAGTTTTATAGTGAAACTATAGTGAAACTATTTTGCATCATTGCCAACTACCAGTCGGTTAGTTGGCCTAAACTAGTCATGTAATTTCTTTAAACTGGACATGGATTATTCATGAAGTATCAAACCAAAAATACCACAAGCATTTTTTGTGGTATAGTTTAAACATTTCTGTAAGGAAAATTACATTTGATGACATAGCGATGTGCACAGCTGTTGCCTTTTGCCCAGTGTGCCTTGAAACACTCAAACCACAAGTGTTCCTTGCAGTTATGAGACATAGGAAGAAATTTGTAACTGATAATAGTTTTAAGAAAGAGCTCTCTATAGAGTTCTAGTTTGCTTTTTAGAAAGCAAATCATTATACTTAGCAACTTTGACATGCAGAAGTTTGCTATTTGAAATTCAAAAGAGATAATAATAAATTCTTTCATATTTCCTACCTCATTGAACTTAATTTATTGTTATTTAAAATTTTAATGGCAGGATTTTGCACTGAATAAGACAATGTGAGAAGTGCTATGAGAAATGGGGACAGAAATAAACTTCCAAAAGGAATTTTTTTTTTTGATGTATAGTATATGCTCCATTTCAAAAGCTACTACATAGTCAAGAGCAAGAACTAGCACTGTTTTTTGTTATTTAGATAAAAAATTTCTCAAAATGGGAAGTAGAAACAATATAGTCTATCTTAGATGATCATTCATAGGCATACAGAACAAATAGATACCAACAAATCAGTATGTCATTTATACAAGGTATTTGGTAAATACTTCTAATATGTACACAGAAATCATGATTTGTTTATGACTGGCATGAACAGGCAAGAAAGTTTGCCAGTATATTAATAATTAGACCTTTTGTACTCTACAGTTACTTATTTTACAATTTCTTATAAACTGCAGTCAAGTGTAACACACAATTTGCTGAATATACTGCTGACCATTCGATCTTGGAAGAATATGTCACCCAGCCTAATAAAGCATAAAATAACTTTCTCTTCTATTATTGTGTAGAGAAAACCATTATCTGGAAAGATTTGAAAAAAAGAAACATGAAAATCCAAGCCTGAAGCAACGTTTTGTTCTATTGTTGTATAGGGAAAAGAACTTAAAAAACCCACAAGAACCCAAACTCTAACGATCTTATGAACACAGTTATTATAAACTATTGCAAAAACTGAAGACAAGTTTCAGAGAAAGTCAAAAACGTTTTTGACAATATATAAAGTACAACAGAACAAAGACATTTGAGTGATCGTGTCCTTCCATTAAGCCCAAGTCTTCATATAGTTCTAAATGAATAAATGCATTATTCATTTTTATTTTATGAAAATCATGGCATGGCTGTATTCCTTCACTATGTCCCAATCTCCTTCAGCTTTTTCTAATGAGTAGAAGAAAATGTTCAGTACATTATAGATGCAGAACCTCAAATAAAGTTTAGATTGCACCGAATTATTGAATAAAGGAGGAACCCCTGTGATATTTTTCCAGAGAAATTGCAGCATGACTGTGAATACTTGTTAATTCAACAGCTACATTCCCTAGTTCACAGTTATGCAACACACCATTAGATCTCTTTTATCAATTACATCAAAGACTATGTAAGTAGTTTTATCTAGTGAAAACAGAATTGTTTAGCACACACAGTGTGAGGTGGTGTTGTGCAAAACATCAGAAAGCCCCACAGCTTCAGTGAACTTGGCAAACAGGCTTAGGCAGTATTCAGTTGAAATTTCAGACAGTTTGCCACTCTCTGTCTATTCATTCATCTTCTTTGTCCTAATGAATCCTGTTGCATTGTATTCAAAATATTCCACAGAAATTAAAATGTCATCTGCAAGTCTATAAATGCAGGAAGAAATGTTTTCTCCAGTTCTTCTATTCCTATAAACGTGTGCATTGTGAACATACTTAGGGGAATAAAGCATGTCTTAATAAATATTCAGTAGTAATTGTAAGCATTGTGATAAATACATTTGTCATCAAAGGTAAGAACTGACATTCTCGTTTGAAGGAAGAATATTATCTCTGTAAATATGAATGTGCTTAATTCTTACTGTATTTGAAATAGTCTCTAAATAAGTTTACTTTCTAATTTTTGTGCTATGAAATCATCAGGAAGAATGTTAACTGGCTATGAAATGAAATTCATATTAATTTTATTATGGTGTGAAACCTGCCATTTATCCACAGCTTTCTGGTACTGTAGTTTGAAAAGATGAAGACATCGATATATGTGGTTTTTTGTTTTTTCTGTTCATGTCTAATCATTTTTTGCTCTAACTCCAGATTTACTAAAGACTTTACTTGAGAAACAATGTTTTTCAAATGAAAGAAGTGTGCTTACAGTAATCTATGGGTAAGTGTGTTGCAGCAGCAGCACAAGCATCTTAGGGCAATCAAAGGTTTTTTTGAGTTTGTAAGGAGGTAAAGGGTGCCTAGAGGTCAACTTATGTCTGAACACTCTGGAAAAAAAAACACCCCATGTAACAAGCATTCCCAGAATCATGAGGGCTGCTTCAGAGACAGACAAGGAGAAAAACGCTTAAAAGAGATATGTGACATGGGCTCTTGGCACTTGTAGTGGGTTGACCTTGGCTGGAAGCCAGGTGCCCACCCAGCTGCTCTATCCTTCCCCTTCCCAGCAGTAAAGAGAGGAGAGAGTAAGATGGAAAACAACTTGTGGGTTGGGATAAGGCAGGTTATTTAAAGCAAAAGCAAAGCAAAAGCTTGCGTGCTCAAAAGCGAAGCGAAAAAATAACAAGGTTTATTTTCTACTTCCCACAAGCAGTGATGGTCTACCACTCACAAGAAGCAGGGCTTCAGCACGTGTAATGGTTCCTTAGCAGGCAGTCATTGGAACAATGAATGCCCCCCTTCCTGCTCCTTTCCTTAGCTTTTGTTTCTGAGCTGACGTCATATGGTATGGAATATCCCTTCGGTCAGTTTGGGTCAGCTGCCCTACTTGTGTCCCCTCCCAGAAGAAATGTTACAGTACTGATGCTGTGCTCAGCAGCAACCAAAACACCAGGGAGTTATCAACACCCTTCTAGCTACCAATGCAAAGCACAGCACTGTGAGGGCTATTATGGGGAAATGAACTCCATCTCAGCCAGACCCGGTACACCAGTCAGCTGGAGTTTGTGTACTGACCCTGTGCTAATTTTAAGAACTTTATCTATAAGCTGTAAAGAAGAAACTGAAGTATAAAGCAGAGCCTTACAGATGGAGAGGTCTTCCATGAGATTGGAATGGTAAATGTTGAGGACTATCCAACTAGAAAGGAAAGGTACTATTAGTAAAAAGTAGTAAAGGCAACTGGGCTTGCAGACTGAATGCGTTAGTAAGCACAGTGTCATAAATACAAGGGTTAGATTTTTTCTTTGATATTTGTCATAGAATATCTATTTTGTGGGCCTAATTTTTTCAGAATCAAACATGAAGAAATGGAATACACAAAAAATAACATCATTCTCAAATACCTAGTGGTCTGTTGCTATGGCACTCACGGGGGGTGTAGGAGATACTCATTAAATTTACTGCTTTGCTGAGTACTTTCTTAGAGAAAAGCTCTAAAACCTGAGGCTGAGAAAAATACATCTCCAATATTATGGTGAGTAGAGCACTGGCCTACTCAATAAGAGAAGACATCAACCAAGGACAGCAGTTCTTTTGCCTACTTTCAACCAACTAGAATTTAAGAATGAAGTATGTGGAAGGAACATGATGGATACATGAGCAATTTATATTGTGTTCTGTAGTTTTATAAACTTTACTTTAATATATCTTTATAGATATTATAAGTTGTAAGTTCCAAAATGGCTGCAAGTCTCCTAGCTAGAACAAAAGGAACTCTGTGCCAAAAAGAAGGTGGGGTTTGATAAAGTAAATAATTGTCTTATTCTGACTAAATACCTGTGATAAGCCAATTATAAGTGCATTTGTAATGTATGTTTACATCTGGAGAGTAGCTTGTAACCAATTGTATGCATCTTGTCACAAGACCTTGTATAGAGAAACTATAAAAGGTCGAAACTCTTTTAATAAAGCGAACATATTGGAGATCTTATAGATCGTGTGCATATGTACCCTAGCCCCTCTGTCAAAAGAAGTATAAAATCTTCATTTAGATAGATACTTTTCTAAACATACAAAATGTTTCCTGGTAACTATCTTGGATGAATCATCTCCAGGATGCACCTATTTGTCTCTGTCAGCTGTAGGAGAAGACTGGACAGGTCTTTTGCAATGTTTTGACAAAGGAACCAGTGCTGAAGTTCAGGTCCTTTTTTCGTGCCAGGGTAGGGGAACAATATAGCAGTCATGTCAAACCTTAATGTCCAGTCAGCCCAGTAATTTCTACTCTGAATGACATGAAGACTTGCTTATTCTCAGGGAAAATAGAGATGAAGGTGCCTGCTACTCTCACAGTCTTCTGCAAAAAGCTTTTCTTGATTGCATTAGAATGTGGAACGAAAACTCTTTTAATTCCCACAATAATTCTGTTTTGTTTACACCACTAATATTCATGAAACTTGAAATGCAGTGTAAAGGGAAGGACAAGACACAACATCTAATGATTGGACAGTTTGCATAATACAAAATGCTGCAGACAGAGGGCTGTGAGCTGCCAGCATAGAATTTGGCCAAAAGATTCTGTTCACTTCTAATATAATTTCCTGAAGGTAACTTTTAATAGTCTGATCAAACCTCTGGAATATTCTGTACTTTAACTACCTTACATACACTACTTTAAGTATGTGCCATATGTGATACAATTCAGTATTCAGTCACCACAGCATCCTTAAGTGAATACAAAGTTTAAGTGAAGCTGTATAACTATCCACTCAAAAGTTTCTCAAATAATTCAATATCTTCCTCAGAAATAAATATCCTGTAGTCTAGAACTGGCTGAATAATGCAAGAAGTTATTAACGGGTAATTATTCTATGAGAAATGGTCAAATTTGCAATAGGTTTTATTCACAAAAGATTATCTGACCAGTTTCACTGTTGTGAATCAAATTTTCTAAGCAGTCAGGCTATCTCCTATATGAAATGGACTTCCCAATGCTATTAAACAAAATTAAGTATTTCTGCAATATTATTCATGGTTCACTGTAGCCAAAGAAATACCTTATACTCTGCAGAGGCTTTTATGGTGATATAAAATACTTCAAATACCTTTAAAACTATCAGAGTATTGTCTTGGGATTGGTCTGCAGTTAAATACCTTCTTTTCTGCATCACCATTTCTGTATCCTTTCAATATTTGTATTTTACAATGTCTGCATGATGGCAGTCAATACACTGGTTTCATGAATAAATCATTTATTTGCAGAGTGCTCTCTGATTAAATACCTGTGAGATCCAAGGGGTTTATTGTACTTGGGTTGTGTATAGTATATTTTATTATTATTTACTTATATCTTCTAAAATCTTACAGTAGGAAGCGTAGTGTGGTGATGGGCAACAGAGATTGCAACTGATAAAACACAGGGTTTGTTTTCAAGAGCAGGTAAGTGACCTGAAAGGTGGCAGGGTTTGCCTGAATTTCAAAAAGCCGCCCTGTACCCCTAATGAGTTCATGAAGAACTCAAAGGAAGGGTGTGATAAGAGTTGTAAGCAGAGCCAGAAACAGCATAGTTTTTTAAAAAAATGATTTGGTTTCTTCTTCCAATGTGTAATGGTTCATTGAACTGCAGTCAGTGACACTACACTCAGAAAACTGATCATTACAGTTTTAATGCCAATGGAAGTCATTACATAATCTGTCCCAGTTTGCAGGAAAATATATGATACTATGACTGCACAGCTTTTTTACCTGACATCTAAAGAAAAAAAACACAGTCAAAATATTAATCGCAAAAAACCCTGCATATAAACCAAAAGAAAAGTTAGCATTACCCTAAGTAGGAAAGAGTTTCTGTCAAATTAAAAAAAACCAACTCAAAACTCAAGTCTCTGTACCTTCTTTTTGAATTGTCTTTCATTTCCAGTTTCATAATCATAGTCTTTCTCTAAGTGAGAATATTTACTGCATTTCTCTAATTGACTATATTTTGATTTTTAGTCTTAGACTTTGTCACAAAACAGTCTTTAGTTAGCCCTTATTGGTGCCCTATTTTACTTAGGAGTTACTGTGTTTCCAATGTGCTTAAAAAAAAATAATTTCTTATTTTATTTTCTGTCTTTGAAAAGGCCAAGGTAGTAAAATTTCTCAGACCACTGGTGCTTCCTAACTTGTCCTTTACCTTCCATAACTGGCATAATTTCTTGCAGCATCAGAAAGTACAAAATACAAAAGTATTATATATACACCTTTCCTTCTTGACAACCAAAGAAATACATGATCTATTTAATATGAATGTAAGAGACAATTTCTGTGTGCAGCATCTTAAAAGAGATGCACGGCAATATTTTTTTTTTTTTTAATGAATGATTTTTTGCTGGCTCACTGCACTTTCTAGGACTGTGGTTCGGCAGAAGCTCTGCAGTGCACTACAGCAAAGCCGTCATCCTTTATAGCACAAAAATTAATACCCTATTTGCAGGCTGTGGGAAAAAATGCACCCAGAGACTCCAGCTGGTGCCTTGCAAATTTGTTCCCTGTCCTCTGCATCCAGGGCAACCTGAGTTGTAACTCTGTCTCCTAAAATACTAGAGCTTGGGAATTTAGGTACTCTCCTGAATGTCAAGAGGCTTGGTACATGTCCTCAAGGAGGAGAGCAGGCCTCCTTCTCTGAATGTTTAGAGCTTTGCTTTTGTGTATGCTGACTGGGACTCACTTATCCCCAAAATCTCTCTTTCTGTGTCTACATGACTTTCTTAAAAGCCTGAAATGGAACCTTCAGAGATCATGTCATGACTACTAAAATATCATAATTATTTTGAATAGGCAAAAGTATTGTCCTTCCTCCAAATATTACGTCATATTTACTATAATTTTGTAGTGTTTTTTTGAATCTGTTGAAAAGTAAAAAAGAAGCCACCTTACTACTTTCACAAATTTACCAAGGCTTAGATTGTATAATCTTATCTCAAGGCAACAATAAACAGGTTGAAATCCAGCATCTTATTCTCCTCAGCTTGTGGAGGAAAACTTACTGCTGAATGCAGCAGTGATTTTATAGATATCCTCTAATGAGAAAAATCGATGTTAAAATGTAGCTTAATCCAATTCAATTTTTATCTGTTTTCGAAGGAGATCATCAGTCCAGTTTTAGGGAAGAAGAAAAAACCCCACTTGCTATTGTAGGAAATTAAAAGCAGTTGTTATATGGGCTGTTATTTTCTTATTTTAGACATTTATATATGTTTAGTTCATTTGACTGAATTACCTCGGTGTGGGTTAAAAATATTCTAAAATTAAATGGAGAAGGAATTAACTAGAATATAAGGGGAAACTAAATAATTATTGCCGCTATTTGCCAAAACTCACTGGGCAGGGAAATATATCATAAAAAGAAACTGAATCAAATGCATCTGGAAGTGGATTATTACTGTCCCACAAGGTGTCTTATGATAATTAAGATAACAAGTGGGCAACAGACTAGTACAACTGGGTGTCATTTCACCAGTGATCAGCATAGATCACTTTGTAGCAAAGGCTAACTTATTTCTCCTGTATCTTGTTCTGAATACAATCTAGAGTCACTCCAGAGAAAATATGAATATAAAAGATCTAGAGGAACTTGAGAGTGCATCTTGTAGGTGTGCTTCACAGGAGGCTCTAGCATTTCAAAACTTTTTTTAATGGAGCCATTCAGTGAAAGTAGACAGTTTCACTGCCAGTGGTGTCATGCATAGAAAGCCACTGCAGTTCTTTTCTGTAAACCTGGTCTTTGCTCTTACCTTTATAATTTATGAAAAAAAAAGAAAGATTCAGAAACTCCAAAGGACCCCTCAAGGTCATGGAAATGAGGTTGTTTGGTTATGTTACTTATAACAACTGAGCAGCCAATAAGTCATAACAGCCAATTCCCAGAACAGCACATAGGCTTACATTTGTATTTCAAGCCATTCAATGAAGAACTGTGTCAAACAGCATATTAAAAAGCCAAAATAAACCAGCGGGCTAGATATAGAATGTCTGACTGAAGAGTATAAGTTGTAGCTGGGTTTCATTTGCTCCCTCCCTGGAGCACTGGCCAAAGTGAGTGAGTGTTACTGTGTCATATAACGCCTCTGGATGCAGCTGGACACCTTTGCTGCCATGCTAATCATGATTTCAAATAAACTGTTGTTTAATCCATACTCTGAGAAGCTAAAGGGGGTAACTCTCACAAAAATATCTTTTTTTCCCAATTCATAACAAACTGGAGGGAAAGAGATCAAGGGATGGCAGAGGTATGAAGGTTTTAAACCGTGGCCATGATCTGCAAGGGAATAAATACGAGCCATTCTCCTCTGTACTAGACTGCAATTTTGAAAACAGTATTTTAGTCTATAGTATCTGACTTCACTCTTTCCTGTGTGTACTTGCTAAAGAGAGATGGGTCTTGGATTTGCTATATGTTTCACAATTTCCTGCAGAGAGGGAAATGTAGGTAAACTGAACAGTTTATTTTGTAACTGACTTAATTCTCTCCCTTTCTAAGACATTTTCTAGAGAAATTATGATTCTATGAATCAAAGTACTTGTAGATGAGTCAGATTATTTGACATCTTGCTGCAGTAGTGTCTCAGTGCCTCTTGCTTGGAAGCTCTCTAGTCTTTTTATTAATATCTAGTAAAGCACTTTATGAAAACAGTACCACACTCAGTATTCACATACAAAGTATGTTTTAAAATTAAACTCTTGGATCTTTTATGTAGAAATGCATCCAGTCCTGGTAAATCATTGGACATGTCTCTGGAAATAAGTTCTTCTGAGTTAGGCGTGCACACACTGTGTTGAGTGTGTCATTATAATGCATATAATTTCAACAATTTCAACAAAATTATAGCTAATCATAGTGCTGGGTTTTTTTTTTAATTCAGTTCCTTCAGTAAATGGAATAATTGCCAGAGGTTTAAGTTGTCAGCATTGTGTCTGGGGTGTTTCATTATATTCCTGCCATGATCCATGAGTTGGTAATGAAATTCCTTTACAAAACTGGTGACAACACTTGCTGAGATAAAAGAAAGAGGTAGCACTAAGGGGATCAGGTTTGCTGTCAAAATAGTACTACAAGGAAAGAGAGAAAGACACTTAAATATAATTTATTTATTTTGAATGTCAGAGTGAATAAAAACAATTATATGATTTTGATGTTCTAAAGACAAAAAAAGTCAAAATTTGGGAAGGTTAAATTGTAGCATTTGACATCTGTTTTTTTTTAGTAACTGTTCCAGTCTGATTTACTCATGGAGGTTTGTGAATGTGCGTGAACATCAGAAAGTGTCTTACGAAGTTTCTTATTAATTGCAATATGAGACACTACATGTAAAAATGAGAAGTCTTGAGTGATTACTAAACAGGACCTTAGTTTTGCTAAATTCTTTCATATGTAGACATATGCATACATATCCTGCCAGACATCTTGATGCCAAAGTGACTACTCAGGATAATGGTGTTGACCTCAGAGTTGGACCCAAGAGAAGCATGATTTGGGGTGATGGGTTATTGGTTTGGGGTTCAGCAGCCCAGGGGTATTTCATGCAGCATACATGTAATTTGAGAGTAGTAAGCAGAATAATGTATAAATAGGAAACTTTATTTGACTAATCAAATGTTCCTAATCTATTTTAAATTAACTAAGGTAGTGTAGCACTTTCTTTCAAAGATGTTGTTATTATTTCTAGTTTCATATTATGCTGAAGAAAATGGGATTACTTTATGTTAATAGACATAAAGACATTTTCAGAGTGTGTGTTATTACACTTTTCCCTAAAAAGTAGTAGCAGCTTTCAGAGGGCCTCAAATAAATCCTAAAATAAGAGAACACAGACAGGTAACATGATAATCATTTATTTATTATCTCTCTTGTAACAATCCATCTCTTCAAGGAGCGCTAGGGATTTAGCACTAGGAAAAGATAAAATTTTTAAAAAGTAGCATTTCTCAGAATTATGGAGGCAGTACAAACCCAGAACATAAAAATCTGAGAAAAATAGGGGCATTCATGTCTTGTCTAAAGTAACTGCAACTACTTTCCTCTCAGCTTTACTGGCCTAATGATCCATAAATTTTGCTGCTTCTCCTGGTGTTGTAAAAATATGAGTATTGCCTTAAAAACTAATTGGAAGTCTTGCCGGGTAAAGTCTGATATAATCCTATTTTAAATCTTCCAGCTGCAGTTAAGATTGTGGAGGATTTAGAGAAACAAGAATTTTAATAGAGAATTTCCTTTAAAGTATACTATTCAGGAAGCCTGTCTCTCTTTTTTAGTTAAATGTTGGAGTCAGTGGCACTTGAGAAGGGTACTTTCTGAATCAGGATCTTGTTTTTTTGATAAAGCAGACTATTTTATATCAGCGTATGCAAAAATTGAAGGCATAAGCCACTTTCTTACGTACAATTTAAATATTATGGGCTGTAGCTTCAACTGATGTAAATCAACATACATCTTGATTCCAGTGTTTTCAGGTTAACCTATATCTGTTGGAGATGGTTTGGTTCCATTCCCTGCCTGTGGGTCTATACACATATATTAGAGAACAAGGGTAAGCTTTACTGATTTACTGTTTGAATCACACCTAAAGCTCCATAAAATTCAAGAGTATCTATCCAGCATGATATTTTTTTCCTTTATTTCTTTTCAGTGTTGACAGTATCTCTAAGATGTAAAATAGACAGGAAAACCTCAGTGAATGGGCATATGCTACTGATCTTTATTTGTTCCAGAAAAAAAATTATAATGCTTGAGGTATTCAGTCCATATAAGAGACACTAATGAAAGACTTCAGTAATTTCACTTATTAACTTCAATAACTCAATTTATTTTGTAATAATTATTAATTTCAACAACTTACATTATTGGGAAGCTTAGCAGAAACATGCCAAAAGTTTGTAGAATTACAGCAGAGAAATTAGACAGATGTTTCAAAGCATGAACCAACCATTATCAAATAAAACTACAGGTGGACTGTCTCCATCAGGAGTTTATTCCAGAGAGGCCTACTCTGAAGTTTCTTGTGACTGTCTTGAAATACTGAAAGATCAGTTAGGGGTGCATCTTTTCCTAAAAATGCGTTTGTTCTGCTGCCTTTGAGGAAGAAGTGAATCAGTTTGTCACCACATATATTTCTGTCAAAACAGAAAAGCTATTTCATAGCAGCAAATACCCACAGTTTAATTTTCCCACTGGAACATATTAAAAATTAGAAGCACACACTGTGAGATATGATTCACCCTAGAATAGAGAGTAAAATCTCCTCTGCTTTGTGAGGTTCCAGAGATCCCCAACACAGACTCCCACAGTAGGACACAGCTCATTAGCTTTTCCTCTCTTTGCAGGCACAGCTGGATGGCATTTCAGCTCCAAAAGGCAGGTTCTACACATTTGATGCTCTCTGTTTCTCAGTGAGGTTAGATTTACTTTGCAGAATTTCAACTGCATATCTTCCCACACACCTTCTTCTTCTGTGTCCCTCACAGCTGGAACAGCATTCTGCTTCACCAATAATTAAATAGAAGGAGAAATTACTGTAGACCATAGATTTTAGATACATAGACAATTGTGAAGTCAGCTAGCCTGACTACGCATCTGCACAATCCAGACTATTCTATTCACATCATGTATAGGTGTTCCAGGGGATCAGAGTCCAAGCTGAAAAATGAAATGAGAACACCAAGTCAGAGATCTCTGCTACTGCTTTCTTTCTGTTAATGAAAATAAGCAAAACAATATTAGCCAGGAAATGAACAGTCCTTCTGCGAAGAGTTACAGATGAGACACTGAGAGAATCTTCAGAAGACCCTGCTGAGGCAGGAGACACCCTGAGGGTGGGAAGGCAATGCTGAAGCAACAAGTGGGCAGCCACCCACCAGGGTGTAAGTCTGGCAGTGAGAGGAGGGCTCCATTTCCACCTGCAGTTGTTGAATCTTAAACATGGCTCCAGTGCCTCGGCAGCAGAGGAGCAACAAGTACTGTTAGGGAAGGATCCCGAGTCAGATATCGCAGCTTTTACAATTAGGATCAGTGCTACAAAGAGACAAGTGCAAGTGAAAGAGGTGTGGCATGAAAAAATGGAGCATTGTCATGGATGAAACAGACAGGTCAGCATAGACATGAGGGTAGGAAAAGGAGTGATAATTGCACCTTCTGTCAAGGGATCTTTGAATGTTGAAAAACTTCAGGAAGAAATAAGAGTTCAAAGTGAGATGGGGCAAATTTTGATATGTTTTGTTGTGGAGGTCAATAACAGATCACCTGGAGCAGAGGACGTGGTTATTTAAGGTTATTTAAATAGCCTTAAATAACTATTTCTTGTCCTCATGAGAGGCCTTTCATATGTCTGGAGGGAGGGCACCATGGCAATCAGCAAATCAGGCAGCTGAAATACTCAGTGTATTCTTTTGTGTCAGTTCTTACAGGCAAAGCCCTTTTCTGGGACCACTGCTTCTGTCAGTATGGTTCAGAAAGAGAAGTAGATGACCACTGAGTAGCAAAAGCTTTAGGGGACTCTTTAGAGCAGCTGAATGTCTTCAGATGGAATACATCTGGGAATACTAAAGGAGTTTGCTGAAATGATGGTGAGACTAATCTAAGAAAATTCATGTTTAACAGTGGAGGTTCCTGCCAGCTGGAAAAAAGCCAACATTGCATCCTTCTTTGATACAGGAGGAGGAGGTGGAGAATGTCAGCATTCTCTCTGTAAATGTGATGAAATCTAGGCTGGATGAGTAAGAAATTTTCAGAGACAGCAGTCCAGTGTTTTCTGTTGAAATGGGGTGTTGAGAAACTGGAAAAAGACAAAGAGAAATCTGACCGACCAGAGACATACAGCATGTAGAAATGTCTATTCCTGGTTACTTTGAAGACTGAGTTATGACTACAGTTCAGCTGATGTAGTTGGTATAGTTTTGCTTGAAACAGAAAAATGGACTAGATGACCTACAGAGGCTTTCCCCTCCAACATTTCTAAGGGTCTGTGACCACCACAGTAAAAAGACAAAAACTGGTAATGTAATTAAGCAAGGCCTGGCAGAACAGCTTAGACTCATGTTTTAAAACCTTCTACCATGTAGGTTTGGTATATGACTTAATATATGGGTTCTGGTGTATTTTTTATATAGAGACATATTATTTTCACCAGACATCTACCTCCCAAAAATAGCACTTGAAACTATCTCACTGTGAATGCTTTGGAGTCTGTTGGATGAAACAAACAATGTGTTTTTCTGTAATATAGTAGAAGATACCAGGTTCCAAGAAATGTTAATTTACATAACCAGCTACATTGGAAAGCATTAGCTAATATTAGTTGTAAAATAAGTTGTCTGGCTAGGATCCTTCTGCTTGGTTTATGCAGTTTATACAAATGGTTTTAAATTTATCTTCATATTGAAAAGATATTTTACCTTTTAAATGTTCCTGGGGAAGAAAACAACTTTACTTCACGAAATACCTTATTTGATTCTGTAACAACAGCTTTGTATTCTTGCATCTGAGTTATGGGTGTGTCTGTAGCCTACAAGAGTAAACTCAGTCCCTCTTTACAGATAATGATGTTGACTACAGAGGAAAACATATAAATACCCCAAATATCCCCCCTATAAAAGGAGTCTCTGCAGTATAATCAGGTCCGTAGCAGCAACATCTTTATTACACTTAAGAGAAAAGAAGGAGAGGTAGGCTTTCAAAATTATTTGTTGTAAAGTTCCTGGAGTCATATGAACAGTTAAAGGAATAGACTTCAGGGAAATGAAAGCATTTCTCTAACAGGGAAAACTTTTGTAATTTTGGCATTTATCCGTATTTTTAAATTAAATTTTAGGCAACTGATCATGAATCAAATGACTGGTTTTGCAGTACCAAGCATTATGTTCAACTTATATTCCTAATTTTGTCTGATTTCTTTTATACTTTATTTAATTTAGAAAAAGATACAACCTTGTACTGCATCCAATGATATCATTGTAGGAAAAAAATTTGGAATGGGGTCAACGTGCTTCAAATGTACCTTTCTGGAAATGAGCATATTGCCATGCAGCAGTAAACCAAGCACTGTCTGAGCTATATTCTTTCCTTTCTCAGGTCAGTAATAAGAAATTAAGTTTATATTCTACAAATGTTTGTAGATAAAAAATTGCTATTGGTGGAGAACAAACACATATGATTAACCTTGTCAAGGTCAGAATAATCCCTCCCCCTCACTGTCTCTGGGACTCATAGTCTATCTCTAGAAGATCACAAGTCAAAGAAAAGCAAATGCTTTATTTCAGACTGATTTAAACATTTTTCATTTTTTCAAAGTATATCTTCAGTGTGATGTGACATCCCACTCAAACCTCTCAAAGACAAAGTAAAATATCAGTGTTATAGTGGAGGTTTATCTTCAATCACTGTCTCTTTCTTCCTGTGAGATCTGTAGGGATAGTGTAAAGCAATAGGGAAACCAATATATCTAAGGGTCTGGCTCAAAGCCAAGACTAAAAATAAGCGCAACAAAAAACTCTCTATGTAACATCTGAAGCAATGCCATGGATAAAAATGCATTTCTAGAGAAATGTCTTCCTAGTATAGGGCCAGCTGTGTCCTGGGGTACATTTAGCACAGCATTGCCAGCTGGTCGAGGTGATTGTCTTGCTCTACTCTGTGCTGGTGCAGCCTCACTTGTGAATACTGTGTGCAGTTTTGAACACTACAATACAAAAAAGATATTAAGCCATTAGAGTGTTCAAAGTGGGGCCACAAAGATAGTGAAGGGACTGGAGGGGAAGCCTTATGAGGAGTGGCTGAGGTCACTTGGTTTGTTCAGCCTGAAGGAGGCTGAGGGGAGACCTCACTGTGGTCTTCAACATCCTCGTGAAGGGAAACAAAGGAGCAAGTATCAATTTCTTTACTCTTGTGACCAGTGGAAAGACTCAAGCAAATGGCATGAAGCTGAATGAGGGGAGGCTTAGGTTAGATACCAGGAAAAGGTTTTTCACCCAGAGGGTGGTTGGGCACTGGAACAGGCTCCCTGGGGAAGTGGTCACAGCACCAAGCCTGAGTTCAAGAAGTGTTTGGGCAATGCTGTCAGGCACATGGTGTGATTCTTGGGGTGCCCTATGATTCTATGATTCCCATTATTTGAAATATGTGACAGTCCTACCAGTATACCAAGAAAGATTTGGAAGTATTTTTCTGCACTGCATAGTGTGCTTCTGATGCTGATGCAAGTGATTTCTAAAATGGCACAAAATCTTGGCATGAGTTCTGCATACACATATTTCAGACTGAACACTGCATTGTAGAACACAGTAAAATGCAAACTGCCCAAGGTTGCACCACTATTGTATTTCAGCAACTATGTCAATTCTGCAGTGTCTTTGCCAACCCAGCACTTGGCCCTTCTTTCACAGGAAAGATGAACTATTTAGAATTCTGTGGCTGTAAAGTGAGTAAAAAGAAAATGATGAAAATAAGTCAGACTCCATTTCCAAATTTTTTTTTTTTTCCCCCCCCGGCTCATTCAAGTCATAAATTGCAGTAAGGCTAAATCATTTTCATTCTATGCTGTATCTCACGCACAGAGAAATTTGGAGTTGATGTGACTTAGGAGAAGTTTCTTTGTGTGATGCATAGTTACCCTGTCTCAGAGAAAATCAAGTATTATGAAAAAAATAATTCAATAAGAGTAAATTAGAATCTGTACTTCAGTGTGTGCCAAAAATGCCTCTATTAGACAAGAATGCATTCCTGTTGAGCCAAACATTTTGGTAAGAAAGCTTCATTATCTTGAAAGAAGCAAAATACAGTACCAAGAAACAAAGAAAGAAGCAAAAAGTAAATTTAGATGAAAGTGTCTTCTGAAGGTAGAGGGTTGTGATAGGAATGATTAGGTAGTAATTGTTCAACAAGATAGCTAATTTTAAAATATGACTAAGTACCTATTTTTCTTTTAATATCCAAATTTTAGTTTTTATCTTCCTCATTAATTTTTTGGAAAATCATATATATAATAAGAAACTATTTACTACATCGAAGGGATCTGATTACTTTATACTCTTATATGGTGTGGTTTTGCAATAGATACTCTCTGTATCTGTTCATAGTTTAAAATGCTTTTCTATTTGCAGCTCCTTAAAGCAAAATGAAAATATTCCTAGACATATTTCTCAGCAGCATGTGGCATCATCAGAAGCTGGTAGCTGTGATGATTTCAGGTACCAGGCATTGTTTACTGTCCACTTATTAGTGTCACTATAAAACTTGCAAAGTCTAACAATTTATTGTAATGTGTTCAGCAACTTCCCCACCCCCTGATTTTTTATAGAATAGTCTTCTGTGTCAAGGGCTATACAAAACCTGTAGCAGTAGCTTGCTCATCACAACAGTGATACCTCTACTTAGGCAAAAGCAGCAGTTGAAGCCACAAGCAGCTTTTCTGAAATCTCGAGTACTGGCTACTCTTAGATGCTAAATAAAACAGGCTGCTGGTCTGCCTCAGCATAGTGACTTGTCTTTGCAGATCCATCTTTGCAACAGTCAGCGAGCATTGTCTCTGTTTTGAACTCTTTGTTCTACATGCATACAGCACAGCAGCTGATATAACACTCTTGGAAATGTTCACTTAAAATGGACTGATCAATAGTAAAAGAAAACAAATCACTTTCTCTGACATAAGATCAGCTTGACGCATTTAGTTTATACGGCTAAGCTCTAGGAGTGTTTTTCTGTCTTTTCAAGGCTGGTCAAAATCCTGGTAGTAGCAACAACAGCCAGATATAAATATAAAATGAGTCAGTCAGTCCCAATCTTTTGATTTGTGGCTGAAGTTCAGTTCCTGCAATTTATCTACTCTGTGAAGGAATAACACAGCAGTTGAAAAGAGACCCTGGAGTTTCTGTCTGACTGGCAACTCAAGATCAGTTGGTTCACTTGACCACCTGACTGAGAAGGTCCTTTATTTATATGTTTTAATCTGAGAAGCAACCTCTCATATGGCCTTTGTGGAATGCCTAATAAGTTAAAAAAACCCATTCTTGTTCAGCTGATAACTGAAGTAAGGCCACTGAACTTTCAAGATCTGTACAAGAGAAAAGGAGTTTATGCCAGTACAATTAGTTGATCTACATGTCTGAAGATTGGTTCACAAATGAACTATGTAACTCACTAAAAACCATTTGTGTTACATTTTGGGTACTGCAGCTGCTAATCTCATTTTTTGATAATGGCAACATTTTACAGTGTATGCACTGGTAAAAATATCAGAGTGAAACTTCATTAAAACCTCAAAATAAACATTCTCAAACTCTAAACATCCAAGGAGCTGCAGATGTCTCTCCCCTGAGAAAACTCTCCACTTTCCAGATGTTCTTATGCACAGATTGATAAGAAATAATCCAAATTTGTGTCACCTGCTAAGGCAACCCTTAAGAAATAAAGATTATTCTTTATTTTCACATGCTGTTTCAGATGGTGGAGTTGTAAAGTTGCATAAATTTGATCAGGATCTGTAAGGAAAATCAACAAACAAACCTTCCCTCCCTAGTATTTGGCATTACTGGCATAGTCTCAGCTTTTTTACTCTTGAAATCACACAAATGCACTGCAACTCATTTACAGTTCTTGATCTTAGACACATTTTCCCATTTCACAAAAGCTGAAAAGTTAAAGCTTTTAAAATATCACTACTGCCATGGTTTTCCTTCTTTTTGCTGTGGTGTGAATTTTGTCTATCACATATGTTTGAATTTTTTCTTTCTCTTTTTTCCCTTTCAAACGAATTGGTAAAGGTCATTTTCACACTTTCTAAGGTCTGAAGAACTAGAACACATATTCACAGGTACAGAAAAAAAGACAGAAAACCCCATCTTGTTTATCAGGCTATACATATAATTTGTTTAATTTCAGTTTGCCAATAAATGCTATAAGGAAAGAGGAAACAGCAGTAAAGTACCACAGAAATGAAAAAATTAATTTGACTAGTAAAAAAACATTTTGCAGTGAAAGGGATAGCAAGAGTTTTCAAACCATATTTTAGCATAATCATTCTAGTAGTGTTACTCTCTAATCAGCACACTTTTTGGTGGGAAAAGGCACAGACTGTCACGCTGTCTGGTTGCTTTCCTCAGCTTCTCTATCAGTCCACACTTACCTTCAGAAAGCCCTGTTTAGGCAGCATATCACCTGAGCCCAACTCAAAAATCAAGCTGGCAGAGGCACTCTATGGGAATGGGAACCACAATGGACCCATGTCAGCCAGAGCAAGGAAATGAAACCACATACCCTTTTCTGGAAAGCAAACCCACCATCCTTTGTTTTTCCTTCAAACACTGTTGTATCAGAATGTGAAACACTTCATTATTCATAGTAATGTCAAAAAGGGAAAAGTCAGATCTACTGAGTACAGATGAAATCATGAAAGAACTTGGAAAAAAACCAGTGAGGCTAGTAAGATAGTCTGTCCTGTGGATTCTTGGAAGGTAAGCAGCTATTCTAATCTGACTTCCCAAACTAGAGAAGGTCTCTGACTTTCTGCAAGGGCTGTAGCAGTACTCACACAATTTCCTCCTGGTCTCAGAGGTGCTTCACTGTAAGTCTGTTGGCTCTAAAAGCTGGGTGCAGTGATGAGCTGTTTTCCTGGTGGTTCTTGGAAAGCAGATCACAGCGATTAGCAGTACCTAACTGGATACCTGCCATCCTTTTGGCTTAACTTGCTTTGAGCAAGTGCAGTGTCATGTTTACAGAGAGGGATGAGAAGTTACACAGTCCTACCTGCGTGTGCCAGTTCAGACAGTTCTGCATCATTAGGGCCTTTGCAAACTCATGCAGATGCAGTTATTGAAGATTTCTGTGGGAAATCAGTTTGTGCCAGAGTGAGAAGGAGGATATGATCCAGAAAGCAGAGCTGACACACTGTCCAACACTGCAGGACAAGTATACTGGTCATAAGATTAATATTAACCTGAAGTGTCACCACTGGCTTCTCAAGTATCTTAAGTAGGAAAATATGTAGAACTTAATGGCAAAGCTGAAAGTAAATGCAGTATTCTGTCTGACAAATCCACAGGTGTGGATTATTAAACTGAATTTGAACTCTTTAAACTAATGATGCATAAAACAAAAGAAGTATCTCTGCTGTAGAAGAAAGGTTGTGTGAAGGTGTTTGGACTGGGCATACAGGGTGTGAGTGAGCAGTAATCTTACCTTTTCAATAAACCAGCCAATTACCCAAGTTATTTCACAAATTGTGCTTCAAAACAGCATTTTTACAAGATGTTAACATGGTTTTAATAAGTGTCTAACAATAACATATATCCTTCTCTCATTTTTGCAGAATGCAATATAACACCACATTTTTGGTACTGGGCAGTGTGTGGGCCGCAAAAAGTTCTGTAATAAATATGCAAGCAAGTGTAAATACCATTTCACTGACTTCAAAGATGTTAAAATGTTTCTAGGTTTGATTCAGGTACATAAACTGAAAGAGAAGGTAACAGGGCAGAAAGCAGCACTGTAGTGTACTATTTTGCCTGGAACCATAGCTTTGATTTTATGCAACTTTCTCCTTGGGAAACTCATTTCACCCTTCTTTGTGGAACTAGAACTTAAAAGCCTCTGGAAAGAGCATTTATTTATTATTCCTATAACAATAAGAAGAAACACATAGGAAGGGAAGAGGAAAAACCGTTTTATATTGTCCTTGCTTCATTGTATTGTTATTATAATCTGAAGAGAGGAATGTTGTCTTCAGTCCCCCCAAATCACACGTGCATGTATTGTACAAGTTATGTAATTAAAAGCAACATTTGTGTTTGTAATCTGTGTGCAGATCCATGTATAAAATAACTGCACATTCACAGCTCCAGCGTCTCTTCAGCCTGTCTCCTAGACAGAGCAGGACAGTAATGCTCACACACTACTTCACTCACCCAAGTGGTATTTCTGAGGTACACAGGAGAGGGGTAACAAATAACTGTAAATTATTTAGGCCCTTCTGATACAGGCACTTCGGGTAATGCTTGACCGAAACCAGATGTGATGTGGTGCTTTGTGAGGCTTGCAGGTTCTCATACAGCAAACACAAGGTCTGAGATTGCCAGATTACCACCAAGAACCTGGACCAGAGCAAGACAGACATGTTAACCACAGATAGTTTTACTGAAGCTGCACACATGCTTTCTGAGGGCTGTGCTTGAACATGCTTGTCTGGGAACAGGGACAGGAAGCAATCTGGGACTGCTCAGTGCCAGAGGGCTTCAAAAATATATAATACTCAAGAAAAAAATGTGGTATTTTTTAAGGGATCTCTCTCCCCTACGTCTAACCATAGAATCATTTAGGTTGGAAAAAATCCTCTAAGATCATTGAGTCCCACTAAACCATGTCCTTAAGTGCCATGTCTACGTCTTTTAAATATCTTCAGGGATGGTGACTCAACTGCTTCCCTGGACAATCTGTTCCAGTGCTTCACAACCCTTTCCATGGAATTTTTTCGTAATATCCAGTCTAAACTTTGCCTGGTGCAACATGAGGCTGTTTTGTCTCATCCTCTCCCTTATTACTCGGGAGAAGAGGCTGACTCCCACCTTGCTACAATGTCATTTTAGGTAGTTATAGAGAGCGATAAGGTCCCCCTTGATCCTGCTTTTCTCCAGGTAAACATTTCCAGCTCCCTCAGCTGCTCCTCACAAGACTTGTGCTCCAGGCCCTTCACCAGCTCCATTGCCCTTCTCTGGGCTTGCTCCAACACCTCAATGCGTTTCTTCAAATGAGGGGCCCGGAACAACACAGGATTAAAGGTGTGGCCTCACCGCTTGTTACTGCCCTAGTCCGGCTGCCACACTATTTTTGATGCAGTCTGGGATGCCATTGGCCTTCTTGGCCACATGGGCACACTGTTGGCTTATGTTTGGCCACTGCTGACCAGCACCCCCAGGTTCTTTTTCACTAGGGAGCTTTCCAGCCACTCTTACCCCAGCCTGCATGGGGTTGTTTTGACTGAAGTGGAGGACTTGGAACTTGGCCTTGTTGAACCTCATACTATTGGCCTTGGCCCACAGATTCAGCCTGTCAAGATCCCTCTGCAGAGCCTTCCAATCCTCCAGTGGTTCAATACCCTCTCCCAGCTTGATGTTGTTTGTGAACTGACTGAGGGTGAAGTCAATCCCCTCATACAATTATTGATAAAGAGATTAAACGGGAATGACCCCAGTACTGAACCTTGGGGAACACCCCAGTACTGTGACCTATATGTAATCTATACATATAATCTCTCATAAAACCTAATAAAGCTGCTGCTCTCTCTCTCTTTAATTTTAATAATTTAGAAATTCTCCTCTAGGATTATATGGCTTGTTTTGTGGGAGCTACCAGACCCTTGAAAGCAGCAGAAGCTAGCAGTGCAGAAAAACTATCAAGAGGTAAAACATGACCTCTGAGCTTTCAAGCATATACAATGCAATGTAGAGGACTGAGGGAGAAAGAATATATTTTCCTTTATAGCACCTTTGGGAAGTAGGTTTTGCTGCCTGCTTTTTCCAAGTGAAGTCAACACTTCCTAGTAAAACAACTATCATAACGTATAAGAAACATTTGTTAAGATATTATATATTTACAAGATATGATTAAGATAAATTAATTGTACCTTGAGGACTGTATATCAGCAGTAAAATTAGAATAGTTGTAAATATGACTCTACCTGTGACTGAATAAATATTCTTATCACTCCTTCAGTGCAGGGAATTAGGCAATGCTTTTTCCATACTGGTCTAGGTGCACATTCAGTGGTCTCGATCTTTTTTTCCTTCAGTATACCAGGAGAAAAAGAGTAGTATTCTGCCTGTGCTTTTTGCTTGAAATTATACAGCAAAATTATATCATCCTTCAAAGGCTGCTTCAGATTTTAAATTGTAAACTCTATACGAAATGGAAAGGATACTGCACATAGAAAAGTGACTGAGACTGGAAGGAGAGATCCAAATATTTTAGAAAATTACTACACATAACTACTTCTCACTATTTATTACTTCCTTTCAAATATTTTTACTTTGGTCTAAACCGACTGTAATTCTCCAAGGCATGATATTGAACTTCTACTTGCTTTAAGTGTTTGCTTAGATAAAAAAGACTATTTATGTTAGAAAGAAAGAATTGTTCTGCTTTCCCACTCAACAGATCTTTCCATGATTTCTTTCCACATAAAGTGATGTGTATTAGTGCCATTTAATAGTGTCTTTATATCTGGTGTATTCAAAGACTGTCAGTTTTACTATAATGGAAAACATGCAAACATCAAGAAGAATTAAAAAGAGTGAGAGAAAATGAACTTGTGTATTGAAAAATCAAGCTGTTCATAAACAACATTCAGTTCCCAGAAATCCAGAAATGCCTCGCAGATACCGGAGTCAATATTAAGGCAATCATGACAGTTGCATCAGATAATTTCTTTTTGTTTATTAAATAGAGGAGGAGATTGAATTCATTTTAGCAAGGAAATAGGTACCTGAGAGTAAAATTTGACTTTTAAGAGTGGCCCAAAGCTCTCTCAGACCTGATATTTTTCTAAAGGGAGCTACAAGAATTTGATGCTCATCTGCTCCAATATGTCAGGAAGGATTAAACTTTTCTGGGCTTCTCTGAAAATCCCAGCTTGAAGAGTTGTAGTTGGTGGTGGAAGATATGTCTGATTTCCTTCCTTTGAAGTAAATTTTTATTTATGGAAGAATGAGATTCTAGTGTATTAAATTACAAATTTAAAAAAAGAAAGGGACACAGGAAGATTCAACATTAAAAATGAGGAATACCTCCCTAACTAAAGGGCTTGCAGAGTCTTATAATCAGAAGTCATCCAAAGGTTTGAAATACATTTTTATCTATGTTTTTTGAATATTAAAATTTTGTAAACAGTCAATGCTGTGGCAAAACTGCTTCAACATTCAAGTATGAAAATGCAGGCCTATCTACACTAAACAGAAGAGGTGTATCTGCAAAGCACATAACTGAAATTTTAAATAAAGAAAATGAACACAGCTTTAAAATTTTGCTTGGCTGTTGAAGTACAAACTCCCTGGTGGCATCATCTTAGCTGTAAGCCCAGGAAAACCTGTTAACTTAACCTCTGATCTGTGCTGTGCTGCACATTTAATTACTGGATAGTTTGCATCGGATAGAGGTATCCTATTTGAATTAACCTTGGAAGGAAATTGAAAGCTCTGACAGATCATCTTCACCTGATGCAAGATCAGACAAATTCCAAAGGAGCTTTTCTGCTCTTCTTCCCTTTCCCAGCCTGGCGCTCCCACTGCCTTCTTTGTGTCATCTGTTGTGACTGTGTAGTTGAGCTTGGAGCAGGTGGAAGTCTGACCTTGAAAAACCCCCAAACAATGTTATCCTCAACTCCTATCCAAATTAAAACTACCTTTCCATTAGCTTAGGCAGTTTATTTAACACCTTCCACAATCAAATGTGGTGGATGCAGAGCAGTGGACAGCACTAATGCTGCCTGGGATTGTTCTCAGCGAGGGAGTTTCCCCTCACTTGAAGGTATCAGACTGATCTAGTTTGAACTAAAACTCTTTAATTTTACCCTAAAGAAAAGAGAAATGAAACTTGTAACTGACAGTCCTAGCTGCAAGTCAGTTAGTTCCCCGTCTTCTGCTTCCCAAGAGCCTCCAGGAATCTCATAAAGCAAATGCAAATTATCTCAGAAGGTGTCTGGCCTGCCCTGGTAGCTCCTTTGAAGAGTGAAATACAAATATCAAAGCAGGTGTTGACATTATGTATCTCTCTCTCCTTGTTTGGGTCTGCTCTCAAGAGTCTGTGGTTTCTCTTCTTGATTAAATTAATCAATTAGTAATTACATATACTTCCAATCATTTTAGCTCACAAATAAACTAGGTTTTGTGTAGTTTCTTAGTTTCTTTCTGTCAAAAAAGGCATCCCACCAAAATCTGTATTGTTTACAGCCCTTGACTCTGATCTTATAGCACATGACAGATATATGTAACATTTTTACACATAAATCACCTCTAAATGAAATCTGTTGTGATGCATGTATCTCATCTCTGCCTGACCTCTGTAATGCCACGAATTGCATCATACTTCTTGTGAAGCATGAGAAATAGAGACTAATCTACAGAAAAACAACAAAGAACTACCATATAATGATAACTTTCATGGTCTGGTGAATCACCTTAAGGAAATATAGTTTTAAATTGAACTGATTTGTAACAGGACATTTTAATTCAATAATCAGAAATAAATTTTGCAGATGTGGGAATGTATTTTTTTTAAACAAGCTCTCCACTGAAAGGCTCAACATTTTCTAATTTCCCCAGTGTTTCGTTCCTTGACAGATATTGATATGTCCATTTTCACTTTTAAGTTATAGAAGTATTAAAGCTATTGAGAAAATTCCCTGAAACATTAACATTATGCTAAAAAATTTTTCTTTCTGTACAGAATAAATAAATTCTGATTTTCACTAATTTCTGTTTAATAGCCAAGACAAAGAAATTACCCTAATGCCATCATTCATTAGAATGCTGACTTCAGCAGCTCATTTGTAGTAAACTAGTAGACTTACTAGATTCTCTGCACGAGGGGGTGACTTAGTTCGTGCACATCAGTGAGCAGCAATAGCCTGGCTGGTCCACAGAAGAGGATGAGCCAAGAGGTGAGAGTGGGCACAGCCTGGGAAGGCGGTGACCTCCCTGACGAGGGCACATCCCTAGTGCATCAGGGCAGGTGGTGAGAGGGATGGGGTCCATCATCAGCCCCGGGTAAGTTATGTCTGAGGTGAGTTGAGCCCAGGAATCTCCTCAGGAGAGGCAGGAGGTATTGCTGGAGAAAAGACTGCCTGGAGCGTAGATGCAAGGTCAACTCAAGAAACCTGCAAACCACGACTGCCTGTTTCCTCCCTTCCTGTCCTCCTCACTAGGTGATGGTGACCAGATTAAGTCAATTTAAAGAAGGATATCATGTAGCCTTAGTGCTAGGCTTCAAGAGATTTTTGTAAGCTTCTCCTAAGGAGAATATAATTTTAAAGACTTCCTTTGATGAAAAACCTCCAGTTGTATTTAATTGGTGTCATACAGTCCTCGAACCCAACAACAGACAACGCAAACAAGAAATGTAGCTGGAGTTAATCAGGCTTCCTCCCTTTACCATGGGTTGTGAATGCAGACTTGCCAGTGCACAGAACATTGGGGACAGGGCAAAAGTCTGACACGTTGCTAAATTAAAGGTCTCATCACTAAATAAATTTAATGCATGAAGTAATTAACACTTTCTCTTGAAAATTCTCAGAAAAGTAACTTTTAATTCAGAATAAGTGCAGTAATTCCAGTCATGATTTAGTGCATTCTTTATACACAATAATACGATGAATCACTGCAAAACTGAGTGCAAAACTATGCAGTTTCAACCTGAAAACTCTAATTTTCATGCTGATAATAAAAGCTGTATCACATTATGCCTAATCACAGCAGGCTAGAAGCCCCCTGTGTGCCCAGTTTATTAACAATATACAGAACAGCTAGGAATTCTTACTAGATTAATTGTATGTATAAGAAACCAGACTGCAGTGCTATGGTATGGATAACAGTCTTTTAGCTAAGCCTGAGCACATAATGTACTCTTGTGCCCTTTTGTTTTCTACAGAAGCAGGAAATGCTGGATAGATGTGGTGTTACCAGCAGTGTATTCATATTTCTTTGAAGCATGGGAAGTGCAGTGTAAGCTGAAACACAATAGTTTTCCTTCACCTATGCTGTGAAGGAGTCATCACAGTGAAATTTTGCTTGGTAACACAAGAAATATATAGCTGTAGTCTGTCTGTCTCTCCTGTATGTCTTTTAAGCCTCATCTTGCTCCCATCAAGTCCTATTATACAGTCTCTGATCATGTTGCACTTCAAGGGTGCAGAGAGAGGTACTCAAAATCTCCAGGTAAATAGTAATAGAATAACCTGTTTCCACATTCCCTTTGTGCTGTCACTTACTGTTTAGTTTATGCACTGGAGAGAAAAAGAAGTTTATGCCCTTCTTAAAAGAAGATCTACTGCTGTTTAAACACTCTTGTGGAAGTTTTCATTATCCACAAAATTCCTTTCTGACTGCTATTCAAACTTTTGGCTTTTGTTATCTAACACACAAAGAAACAAATTGCATTATAATTATAATTCAGGGAAGGTGATTCAGATACTGTAGTTCTATCAAGATCCTCAGTTTTAGCCAAGAAGGACTGTGAAAACTGAGAGAGCTGAGGAATACTTTTTTAAGAAATGCAAAGGTTCTGCATTTTTTTATTTGTATTTTTGCTTTTTATTCAAATTATAAAGCTGGACATGGTCCAAAAACTGTTATATCCTTCTCAAAACTGGTATCCCTAATGCTGTTTTAGCTGATGAGAGTCTCAACAGAAACTTTTGTAGTGGATATATGAGTATATGAGAATGAATATATAATGGAACAAAATTTTAACAGGGCAATATACGAAACAAGAAAATATAGGTTATTAATTATCAGTGTAATACTATTAAAGAATAGGTAGGTCTTTGAAAAAAACAAACACAAAAAGGCCAGTGTCTTGTAAAAAAACTAATACCTTTCTCCTAACTGCTCCTTTTTATGCCCTTCCATGTGGATGTCCCTGTGACAGTCAGAGAAGGGCCCAGTGTACTACTTCAGAACAGCAGAAATGCACAAGACCTCTACAACAAGACTTCTATATATTAAAATAGAGACTCATTAGATTTCATGCCCAACAAGTTTCTACGAGACTGTAGTTTTCCCCTTCATATTATTCTTCTACTGCTAAGATAGAAAGACAAAAAAAGGTGTCTGTAAAGATCCCACAGCTCTTGTGGTAAGGATTGTCCCTGGGATTCAGCCCTCCTGTCCCTGAAAATGACTGTGTTGAACAGGGCTGGTTGCCTTTCAGCCAGGTTTACAGCTGGGTTACAGGGCAGCTTTCTGTAGCTTTACTGAGCAAAGTGTCTCTAATTCTAAACTAGAGGGGAACCCATAATTCAAAGGGAAAGAAAAGAACTCTACAGCACTTTTATGTTCATTTCACAGTTCATGGTGAGAAATTACTCTTATGTTTCAAGTTCCTACAGTGCTGTGCTGAGAAAATGGGTCTTTAGTAATTTTCTTTTAATTGGGAGCCCAGCATTACAAATTTAGCACCGGCTGGGGTATATTTTGAAATAACCTGCTGCAGCTAGCACTCTGGCAATAACTGAGTCTAGGTGTGACTAAAGTATAGTCCATCTAACAGTAATAATAGGTGCCAAATCCTGGTGTTCTTTCATAGGTGATAAAAGGATAATTTAACACATGTTGTATCTAATTCTTTTTCAGTGGGTAACACCAGATCAGGGTTTCAGTTCTGACTTTACTTAGTTTTATAGGACTCACCAATAACTTTGATACTTTTCTTCTAACTTACTTTTTGTAAGCTTTGTCCAACCTATGTCAGAGTTTTCTATGACATTCTTTAAGAAATTCTCAGTTATATGAGCAGATTTTTGAAAACAGTTGTTGACATGAATGTGAATTATACAATTGCAGATTCTACTTTGAAAGTGTACTCCCTTGGTCAAAAATTTCCCTTGCCTTCCATGGCCCTTTTTACTGGCATCTTCCCCCAGTTATCCTATCAAATAATCACTGTTAAAATTGGAGGCCTCATTCAGGAACACAAACATCTATAAATCTTGACATGGCTTAAAAACTTACATCTTTCTCAAAGCTGAAGTTTTGAGAATTTGCGTTAAGTCCTGAGTAATTCAAATATCCTCCTGGAACTGGCAAGTATGGACTGTGCAAACCTTACTCCTTTGTGAGAATCTAAAGTGGGAGAGGGGTGTCTAGAATGACACTGGACACCTGTGTTTAATCATCTAAATTGCTTCCTTGTGTCTCTGTTTTGGGATCCTAATGAAGGATTCCTGTGGACTTCAGTGCATGGTGTTGCCATTGGCTCCAGTAGAACTCTGGACCCTCTGGAATTCTCCAGGCCAGGAGGACTACAACCACTTAAAAACTTGTGTGGTAGATAGATGCCTCAGTTCAATTTTGCACTCCTCGGAGACTGCCCTCAGTTGTTGTTCTGCCCATGCTACTTTGGTTCAGGAAGCAACAAAATGGTCTGGATTTGGGCTGACTTGCCTTAGACTTAATAACTCTGTGTGCCCCATTCATATAGCTCATGCCCAAACCCCATCCAGCACAAAGGAACTCTCCCCACCTAATATTGTTGGTATGTCTATACCATGTATTTATTTAGATGTTCTTCTGTGGATCCTGCACAAAATAGGTTTTTATGCAGTGGCATTTGGGCAATGGGGTAACCTCTCACTCTGCCATCTGACAGCTCTATAATCTTCCCTGAGATGCCTACTCCTATATTGTGCTCCTTGGTCAAACACTGGCTCCTTGGAAACGCCTTGGTGGTCTCTCCCTTTTCCGTTTTCCCTTTGCTTTTCTTTCTGCAATGCCTTTTAGTCACTACCATTTGCTATTTGCTCCCCTGAAGTAGTTGCATGGCCTGTCTTCTTGGAAATCGTCTGTCAGTGGATCTCAGGAATATTTTTCTTTTCCTGTAGGAACAGCTGCGGTGAGTACTTACCCTAATCCCATCCTCCTTGAGGCTCTGCTTTGTCCAGTAGCTCATTATGTAGAGCAGACAAGGCAGGAACAACTCCCCTCACTGCCTCACAGACTTTGAGTCTACAACTACAACCTCCCTGATGCAGGGCTGAAGAGTTTTCTGAGATAGGACTTTTTGGTTATTTTGAACTGAAACTGTTCCTCTTTGTGTGAAATAAGTGCTCATTGACTATGAATGAATATTCATCCTGAATAGGATGACAGAAAGCAAGCTGAGAATGACTTCAGCAACTGTAAGACTCCACTGGGAAAAGAAGGTTCCTGCTTCAGTAAGTGATCATGATGAGAATATATTTTACTTTGGGTATTCACAAAAGATTCTTATGATGGAGAATACACATAAGATGGGTGTTACACGCTGATTCTGCCATACTCCTTATATATCACTTCAGTATCTTTTTAATGTAGACTTTATGTATGTCATTTTACTGTAACATAGAATCACAGCTTCACAGAACAGTTGAGGCAGGAAGGTACCTATGGAGATCCTCTTGTCTAGTCATGTCATCTGTCGCTGAAGCACATCTACACCAGTAGGTGCAGGGAAAATCTTGACCCTCCTTTGCGCTGTGGATAGGCTGCAAAAACCCCAACTGGCAGCACATGTGCTCATCATGTCATCATGTAAGATGACATTATGTTGGGTGGAGGTGTTGATCTGCTTGAGGGTAGGAAGACTCTACAGAGAGACCTTGGCAGACTGGATTGATGGTCTGAGGACAACAGCATGAGGTTCAACACGGTAAGGTGCCAGATCCTGCCCTTGGGTCACAACAAGCCTGTGCAGAGCTACAGGCTGGGGGAAGAGTGGAAGAGTGTCTTGAGAGCTGCTCAGCGGAAAGGGACTTGGGGATGCTGGTCGATAGCCAGCTGAACATGAGCCAGCAGTGTGCCCAGTGGCCAAGGAGGCCAATGGCATTCTGGCCTGTATCGGAAATAGTGTGGCCAGCAGCATCAGGGCAGTGATTGTCACCCTGTACTTAGGACTGATGAGGCTGCACCTCCAGTGCTGTGTTCGGTTTCGGGCCCTTCGCTTCATAAAGGACACTGAGGTGCTGGAGAGTGTCCAGAAAGGCAATGAAACTGGTGAAGGGTCCTATGAGGAGTAGCTGAGGGAACTGAGTATGTTTAATTTGGAGAAGGATGGCTCAGGCAGCATCTCATTGCTCTCTACAACTACCTGAGAGGAGGCTGTAGGGAGGTGAGGGTTGGTCTCTTCTGCTGTATCACAAGTGAAAGGGCAAGTGGAAATGACCTTAAATTGCAGCAGGGGATGTTCAGATAAGATATTAGAAAAAACCCAAACCAACACTGAAATAGTGGTTAGGCATTGGAATAAGTTGTCCAGGGAGGTGGAGGAATCACTGTCTCTGAAAGCATTCAAGAGTCACCAGGATGTGGCTCTTAGGGATATGGTTTAGGGGTAATTATGGTGGTGCTAAGTTGATGGTTGGACTAGATGATCTTGAAGGTCTCTTATAACCTTGATGATTCTGTGATTTTATAAGCTGCAGTTTTATATTTATTGGCTCAGATCTTTACTAGTTTATGTGTCTCCCTTGTTCACTCTGTTACTCAGCAAATGTGCTTAATCTTTCAGCTGTGTGATATGCAGATTTTTATTTAAGCATACAGTGTGGACTAAATTAAAAGAGAAAATATACTAAAAATTCATAGGTCAGCAAATTTTCTATTTGTTTGAATCAAAATATCTGTAAAGAGTGTGGAAGTAGAAATATTTTTTCAGAATGGCAATGTTACAGTAGCATGATCCTTGCTCGATTATAGTGATTCATGGTAACTAAACTCTATAGTTTTCAATCAAAAATGTGAATTTAATTTTCTCGGTGTGTCTGAAAACCAGGCTGCAGTGGGATGCGTTATTAAGACTATGAATTTCTGTATTTGCTGTTGGCTACATGCATGGTTTTCTAAATTTTCACCTGCATTGCTATGGAGACCACTAAAATCTGATTATCATTGCTGAAGGAAATATACACCACCTTAGCTTGAAGAGATTAAATAATTTTACTTTTGCACACTATTTCCTCCAAAATATGGTTAACAGTCAACTTCGAACCACCCCTACTGGGGCATTTTTCTGGAAAGTAAAATGTGATTTATGATTTAAACTCCATTACTATGCTGACTATTCACAGCAGTAAAAATTTATACACAGCATGATGTGAAATACTTAGTTTAAGAACTATGCCCATCAAAAAACAGAAAGATATGATATACTGTAATACCACTGTCTTTCAATCTCACCAGACAGAATCCTATATATTCCTCTGAGATTCTTGCTGTTTCCAATAGGAAAAGTCTATGAGACAGCTAAATGGCCTCTCCATGTCCTACATCCCCTGTCTATAACTAATAAATGTTTCAGTCTTCTGCTTCTGTGACTACTTGAGGTCTGCAGATGAAAAAGAATCTATAAAAAACATATCTGAAGAGGAGCTCATAAGCTCCATGACACTTTTGTCCTCCAAACTCAGTCTCTTGCTCAAACTTCACTTCTCAAGGAGTTTGCTCTGGGCAGTGGAGATGAGAAGGGATCTCCTCCATTTCCAAGTCAGCGGGCTGTGCATGTGCACGTGGGCACACATCCACTCACTCCTGCTCTTCATTCCTGGGAGATCACTTCACTGCATTTATCCTCTCCTAAAAACCTTGTAGTTTAACAGATGAGGCCAACCACACTAAAAAAGGGGAATGAAGGTGATGTGAAAAAAGCATGAGCTTGTCTCCTATAAAGACATTTTTGAAAAGCGCTGAGGAAGCTGCCAGAAATCTAACATTTGCTAAGGTTCTTCACTGACTTGAATAGGCAGGAGCACTAAATGGGGTCTCTTTGTAGCTCTGCATTGCATGGGGTTTTACAGAGCTTCCCTTGTACCTAAGGTCTACGTCTGATAGAACAGTCAGCAATGCCATTTGTCACCATGGCTGCCTGTCTGCAATTTCACTGGTGCTGATTTTTGTAGTTTTTCTTATTGCCATTATTGATTGTCTGCTTCTATTATGTTATTTTATGACATGGCTTGGATCCTCCAAACTGGTCAGAATGAGCCATATATAAACTAGTAGCACTACTGGATTACTGTTTTCTCACCTTGTTAGCCTACCACAAAAATAATTCAGAACTTATAATTCACTTGCAAATGATCCTCATGTAAATGCAGAAGTATCAAAATTTGAAAGGTCACTCATCCTTGAAATCAGCACAATTGATTTTATATAGCTTGCTATCAAAAACTGATTTTATGTTCTTGAGTCATGACCTGATAGAGTTTGTGAAGCCTGCTACCTTAAATAATAGTGCTCAGTGAATAGTAAAATAATGAATTGCAGAACATCATCTGTGATATGTCATCACATATGTCACTGAAAGTTGTCCTGTGTAGAACTAAGAAATATCTAGACGTTTATTTGCTTGATAACACATATTGTGTAAAAATTTGTCTTCCTGTTTAAAGTAGACTACTGATGGAGACCAGAATATAAAAGACTGTCTGTTGGAAAAACAGTAATTAAAAAAAGAAAAAAAATGAAAATAAAAAGAAAAGAAAATTAGATATTCCTAGGTAGTCCTAACCTTCCTAGATATTACGAAGAAGTTCTTTAGTATGAGATACTGAGACACTAGAACAGGTTTCCCAGAAAAGCTGGGGATGTCTCATTCTTGGAAGTGTTCAAAGCTAGCTTGGATGAGGCTGTGAGCAAACTGGTCTAGTGAAAAGTCTTCCTGATCAGGGCAGGGAGTTTGGAACTGTGTGATCTTTAAGGTTCCTTCCAACAAAAGCAATTCTATGATCTATAGTTTTCCATTCAATGTAAGCATGGATTTACAGTTAATGTAACTACTCAAGTAAACAGGCATTTATGAAATCTGTACCTTGCATTGTGGATTAAACACCAAAGCCAAAGTTCTGAACAAGGGGTTAATGTTTCATGTGATTGAATATATATTGCTAAGTGTTGAATTCTCAGGAAGTTCAGCCAAAGACACCTGCAAATTTTGAGGCTTAGCCCTTGAAAGAATAGTCAGAATCATGGCATACAGGGGAGGATGTAAAAAATAAATATAAGGGGGAAGTTTCTTCAAATTTGAAATGAGTACATGTGCATCTCCTTTCAGTAATTTCCTTAGCCATCCTGAGGTAAAATCCTTTCAATGTTCATTCAGATCTCAGTACTAGATTCAAGCTGCAGCCCTGCCACACTAAATATCCTCTGTTCCTCCACCATGTTCCACTGTGGTCCTGCTGCAGCAGCAATATTAGCAGTGTCAATATGAATTATCATTTCTTCTTTCTTTAAATAACATGCCAAATGCTGCTGCAACTCGTCATGGGGTTAGCACTGATCAGAGTTTCTGCTTAAAAATCCGGTTGGTACTCATTTAGTGACTGATATCAGCAGGGATGAACTTGATTCTTATTTTCCACAACATTAGTTGTCTCTGTTTGAGGAGAAACATTTCAAATTATCTAAAGCACAAAGCAATGGAGGGATACTGTTTTTCTCCACGTATGCATAGCTCCATACCATAGATATATTCACACATGGTAAAACACCAACAGAGTGGTTATGCAAAGATTCTTCTCCGTTACTGTAGGCTGTTAAGTGTATGTAGCCAGGACAGTACCAGAAAGATTTAAATATAACCTTTAGAAACAGTTTTGCTTGATTAGTGGGATTTATAGGGGATGGGTGGTGGATGTGAACTAATTTTCTGTTAAAATACAATGTGATACTTGTGGGTTAATTCTGTTCACATAAGTGTGGAACAGCAATCCTTCCTTGAGAGGTTAATAAAAAAAAAATGCTTACTATAGCACCCCAAAACTTCAAGCTCTTTTTGTCTCAAATGAGTTAATAATCCCACCATCCAAAACTCAATCATTCTTTATTCCCTGGAGCACTCGGTGTCTTTTTGAAGCAGTTTCTCAGAGGATTTTCTAATCAGTTTCCCAGAGCTCGTTATTATAAGGGCATGAACTGTGAGAATAGGGCTGTAACTGCTGTACACAGGTGTTTTTACTCTCTCATCCTCATGGTCAGGACATTTCATTTCTGAGAAATGTCAGAGGTACAGTAATAACTTATAAAGTTGTGCTGGTTTTACGTAGAGTACAGAATCTTTCCTGCATCTAGTCATATCCTTGGCTAGACCCTCCTTTCTCCAGGAATAGACTGTCTTTAGTCCAGCCTATCTTTGGCTGACTGTTAAGACTGGCAGCTCCTGGCCAAAAGAAACATCTTTTCTCCTAGTTTAGGGTGTACAGCTATCCTTAGCTTCACCACACACACTAGTCTTCCTCTTGTGTGGGAGCCTAACCATGTAGACGTGTTTATTCTGATCTGTGGCAGTTGTATCCGAATGGGTGACTTTGGTGAGCTCTTATGAGCTACACGTTTATTTCAGGGATGATAAAAGCCTGAAGTTATAAAGACATGGAACAAGGTTACTGTCTCAGAGAATAGAATTTATGAGAAGAAAATCTTTCCAGCGTTTCGCTTTGCAGCCACCCTTTGGGAGTCCTAAGGCAAAGAGACAGGATCCCACTACTATGTGGAAAACTCCTCCACTTCTCTAAAAATTTTGCATTATTTTTATAATTGTTTTTCCGACAGGTTAAAAACTCAAAAATATTTGGCTTTATCCCTACTGGCAATAGATAAGGTGCAGAATGGATCCCAGCTGGAGCCAGCAGCTTGCACGAGTGGCTGAGGAGGCATAGGCAAGGCCTGGAATAACAGCCCCCCAGTCCCACAAAGGGCAGCCCTGGAAAGCACCAGTGACCAGGAGCGTGGGGACCAGGTCAGGCAAACAGGGCCTGATGCCTCAGCTAAGGTGTGGAGTGGCAGCTTGCATGGAAGGGCACCTCTTTGAAAGTGGGGCATTTCACTAGCCAAGTGAAAAGACTTGTAGTGCACATAATCCAGCAACCAGACATGTTCTGTGATCATCTGCACAGGTCAAGGACCCTCACCCTACTTGATCCCCAAGGCAGGTGCTCAGCCAAGAGCAAAGGGTACAGCTCTGGTGGGGGAGTTTGCATCATCTACCTCAGCAGTGGCTGATGTCTCCACACAGATGGAGCTGGTGAAGGGAGAGGTTCCAGTGCAGACTTCAGGCTGAAAGAAGTTCCAAGACCTTTTTCCTGGATCAAGGGCAGAAAAAGGCTACTGCCTGCCAAAGGTGTGCCCAGGTAGAGGGCATCCTGTGGCAGGTGGCTGAGCTGCAGGTGGTTTGAAGGCTGCATTACACTGGGGAGGCTGAGAAGGAGTTAGCTGGTTCCAAGTGTAGTGTGGATGGCCCCATAGCCCAAAACCAAACTTTTGGGCCCCGCAGCCTGAAAGAAACTGCTCCACTGGCACACACAGAAGGGAGAGGATCCAGTAATGCAGAAGAATGGTAGCTCATAATGTCAAAGACGTCCCCTGATGCCTAAGGTGCCCTTGCAGAACCCCTTTACTGCTCTGCAGACTGAATAGGAAAGACTTCTGTGCCTCTCTTTTTAACCCCACTGAAGAATTCCTTCTTTTCAGGTATTTTGTCACATTTCTTGTTAGTAACTTTTTTAATACAAGACCGGTGCTTAAATTTCTCAAACTGTTAACATGATAGCAGGATTAACATTTTTCTCCATTTTACTTACGTAAGTACTTGATATTATGGAAGCCTATTTCTTTTTGGTTTGCTTGGGTACAGAGCTTTATTTCCATGAGAGAAACACATTTTTCCTGGAAAGTCTTAGAGTCACATTTTGAAAGAAGAAATTGCAAAACTGATTTAGTGCATAAATCAGAGAAAATATTTATTTACAGACATGTAAAAATTATGTTACAAATTTTAAAGAAAGCTGTAATGAACCATCAATCTGCTCTGCATGGGCAAACTCTGAATGTTTTAATTCCATATTGCAGTGGCACCAATTAAAAACAGGACTGCTTACAAGATTGTAGCTATCTACATTGTTCAAGTACTGTGATTTTTCAGAACTAAAAATGGAAATATAGAGAAAACTAATAAGAATTGAAACAAGAGTTTACAAAAGTGAAAGTATTTCTTCTTGATCCGAACTGTAAAGCTTTTTAATAAATATGTTCCATCATGCAGCTGCACATGGTTGAAACAAATGTCTGAAATACACAGAGCATATAGGTCCGTGTAGAAAATGAATTGATTTGATTCAGGTCTGTCCATAAAGGATTTTACAAGACTGTTGACTATCGAAACTGATTGACAAGATCTTTTCTGTTTCTTATTGTTCCATATTGCAAGGGATGAGCAATGTTAAAAAAATCCCACAATTGACATAACTCATGTAAAACAACACAGGTAGTGGTGGCAAACAACACCGAGCATACCACACACATGAGCAGCAGAGAACTATCAAGCTCTGTTGAAGCTACCAGCATCCTCTGCAGTGATTTTAAGCAAACATGCCATTGAGAAACCTTGCTAGGAACAGACTGCATGACATAACAATCTTCGGGCTTGCAAATGAAATAGTCCTTCATGGTGTTATGAGAGGTGTCTTTTTGTGTTCAAAATATATTCAGGACTTGAACTGTGGTGTGAAACAGTGTCAATATTATGAATGTGCAATTATTTCTGTGAGTTTATAATCTAAGGGTAATGATTGTAAAGAATGTGTAAAAATCTAAGAGTGCTTTCTCTGAGTATTAGCTCATTTGGAATGGAGGTGGTGAAGAGATGGTATACCTAGATGTTGCTCATATCTGGTTTATTAACACCAATATCAGAACTGATCTCCTTGGATGACATTCTCCATCTCTTAAATCAGCCAAAGGGAAAATGCCCCCTGAGCTGCTAAGGTTTGGAGTTCTTTTTTTTTTAACTGTCAGACAAAGATGGAGGTCCCAGAATGGCAATTCTTATTGCATTTTTAGAGTTAAGAATGATCATAACCTATATTAATAGATAGAAAGTGGAGAAGTATTTCACCCTCTGATTTTACCTAACATTTCACTTACACAGAAGTAATTTTTTTTTTCCTATACTTTTCCGGGACATTCAGCCTTGGTAAATTCTGAAGCTGTGATTCTTTATTCTCAAGTAAAACTACTTATTCTAGTCTTTCCTTAATTAAGTAGCTAGGTACCACTCAGCACTTATGTAAACCATGTAACTCCACAGACAATAGACAAGCTAAATATAAGGTACACAAACATAACTGTGAGTGCTATGTCACATAGTCACCTAGTGAAGAAATTTCCCACTCAGTAATAGATAATTAAATTCAAACATATGCTTTTCTTCCAAATTTTTTGAAGAATATCAGTCTGTCTTTGATGATGGTCCCCATGCCAGAAACCTGACCAGAGACCTTGAGCTCCCACCTCCTCATACCTCCACTATTTGAGGTGAACCTATCATGTCAGAAACTGCTTTTTAAAATAAAAATTTAAAGTTCAATCTTTTAAAGAGTCTCTCTGGTATCTTTTGTTTTCTCTTGCTTTCAGCCTACAGAGAATGATTGAAAGGGCAAGGCAAGAGTTCATCTTTGTAGTGCTAGATGATCCCAAATACCAAACACCTCTGGTCATGGATATCAGTGGATGTCAGGGCTCCGTGCTGCAGACTGGAACATAGCTGGGTCTGAGCTCCATTTGACTGCCTAAGATACTTCCTAAAATAATCCTTTTCCCCTTGAAAAGCTGTAGTTACTAAATGATTTATTTCCCTACAATCACTTTAAATATATGTCTCTTTCTATAGGACTATATCTCACATAAAGATGTATATGATATATTCCTTGTTTCATGTCATCTGCAGTGCTAAGGAGGTCTGACTTTGGGGTGGTGAACTAGTTGGTACTTTTATTAGAGAAGAAGACCTTGTGCCCATATCATATATGCTTTGATACCCTTAATGTCTTAGTAACACGAGAGAAATAATGTATCCATTCTGTTGGAAAGGAAATATGATTTATTAAGAAATTCTATACTGAGATTCCCCCTACATCTGTAATAATTAATTATTCCAACTTCAAGCTTTTAGGAGAGATTTAGAAGTTTGTGAGTGAAAAGACTACTGCCAGAAAACAACCCAAAAAATAATAAGTAAGCTAACTCAGGCTGTCAGATATTGACAGGCTATAAATAATTTTCCTGGCTGGACAGGAGACTGACTGTCGTGTAAGCTTTCCATATGGTAACAACAAACGACCTTTAGAGATTTGCAGGAACAGCTGTAACAATGTTTGATGAATGGCACCACAGAGTGTGCTTATCTAAAGAAAGGGATTTACAGGAGGATCCAATTTACAATTTATCAAGGATGGCTCTCTTATTTTGACATTTTCACTTTTTAGAAGCTGTCCTATTACTAAACATAATTATTTCCAATGAAAAATAAATTAAATAAAATAATGGAAGATACCATACAATGTATTTAATTGTGACACTGATCATAATGGTCTTATTTGAATTAAACATTAAACAAAGAAGTGCAATATCACCTGACTCTAAATATGGTAAAACAGTAAAACATGCTAATCATAAAAATAGCTTTTAGAAATATACATTTGTATACAGTGTTTTCCACACCTGTTAAATATGTCCTTCATAATATTATGATACAGTACATTGGCCTTTAAGACATCAAAATTAAAAAAATAATACCAATAATTAGCCAGAGAAAACCACATTTACAATCTAAACCATAAAAATCTGACAATTGTCCAGCTTAGAACATATAAGAAATGGAATTTCTAATATTTGAACAGTAACGTCCATTTTAATAAGTAAATTGAGTTTCATACAAATTGAATCAAAGGTGTTGCTAGCCAGCAAGAAACCGCTGTTCACAATTTTCTGTGGGGAAGTCAGAGTTTCTCTTCTCAGCCTTCAGGGGGTTCACACATGACATCTCATCACTTGATCTGTAGAAACTGAGAAATGAAATGTTGGCTTTAGTATGAAGGCATAGAATTTCTTCCAGCAGAACCTCAAAAAGAAGCCAAGACAGCTGGGGAAAAGAGCAAAGAGGACTATGATTTCACTTTTTCACAAATCAATCAAATATCAATATCTATTAGACTTTCCCACCTTAAACCATCGAAGGCTAAAAGAAGAATAGTGTTCCTGCAGCAGTGGACAATCAGGACTGTGCAACAGTCCTGAATTAGACTGTATGGACCAAAAGAATAACAGCAAATCAAGCAAGAGCTGTTGAGGTTGAAGTATACCTCCCCTCAATAATGCTATGCAAACAACTGCTCCATAATGTCTATTTGAGCAGCAGGAAATAGAATAATGTATCTTAGCTGTTTTCCAATGAAATGCTTTATTTGCATAATAGCATTCAATCTAAATGAATTGCATGTAGAATTCTTTGCTTCAGTCCCATCACACTATTTATATACCTTACTCCATTTCTATTGACTGTGTGCTTTCAGCAATGCCTGTAGTTACCAGATTGATGGATATTTCCTCAGTGGCTTCCCTTTTGTTGTTGCCCATTTTATTATTGTTCTTATGTACATGCTGTAGGATATAATTATATATCTTCTGATTTCTTTTACCAGCCTCATTGTGGAGCTGCAAAAATCCAGTATTAGTCAATGCTTTTGAGGACCATTCTTCCAGCAGAGGAAGGAACAAGTATTATCTAAATATCTGAGTCCTATGATATGTGATCCATTAATGCTACCAGCTTCAACTAGGCAGTCAGGGATGCTTCAGGGGAGCATAAGACATACCAGCTACACCTACCCACAGAAAAACAGACAACAGTTTCCTAATCACATCTGTTTGGAAAACTGTCAGTAGAAAATGTTAACAGAAGTGTATGGTTTCCTTTTTTTTAAAGTGAAATTTTCTATCCAAGATTTTTTTTTTTTTTTAATTTTGACAGGAAAAATATCTTTCAGTCAATTTTTTTTCTTTTTTCCTTTTTGGTTCTATCTTTTTATATAACTAAGCCAGAATACAGCTGAAAAACCTGGTGCACTTCTGATCAAAGCCTGAAAACTTTCCAGATGTTCTTTTCACACAATTTCCACCTCCTTCAGTGAGTTTAAAGTCTGACTTTTTCTTCCTCATTAAAAAAAAGGGAAAATTTCTACTAAAATTTCAATTTATTGAAAACATGGTTTTCAAGTGACAAGGATTTTACCAGAAACATCAGAGTCCCTGCAGGAATGGCCTCTTGCCCTTTGAAGCATTCAGGCATCAAATTTCTCCCCTGTTGCAAAGAAAGCACCAGATTTCTGGTTGTAATCTTCTTGGATAATCAGGACTAGAGAGAAAAGCTCAAGTGAGAGATTCTGGAATTTTCTTCTTTCTGTTAAAACATCCTGAAACTATTATTCTCTACTTGCACAGAGAAAAATCTTCATTTCCTCTATTTTAGGTCTGATCCCTAGACAGATCTATCCCTATTAAAAAGATCTTTAAATTCTCCCCTTAAGTCTGTGAGAGGCCTAATGGCTGTTAAGTAGCTATTCATCTTAGAAAAAGTAAAAAATCCCACTGTACATCCTATTAGCTCCAAAGAGGGTTCCTCTTTTCTAGCCTTTTTTCACCTATGCTTTGCTCTTCCATTAAGCCATTATAAAAAACAATAATTATGCAAGCAAGAAGAGAGGCAGATTTTCAAGTTATTTATTGAAGCTTTTTTAGCTCACCATAAACCTGTCAAGCATTTACCTGTCACCAGCACTAAAGAGCTTCATTGGGTTACTATTGTGAAATGTTACTGCTAAACACATGGATCCAAGTCATTAATGCTTCTTTGCTCTTGTTTAGAACAGGGATATGAATTTATCAACCCTACCAGTCCAAAATCTTGCATTCTTTCTCCTGTACATGGGCTTCTTATTTGCCTCTCAATGCACATGATGTTAAATTCTGAGAAGAAACTTTAAAATCTGAAATAGTCCAGCTTTTATTTTGCATAGAATGATAGAAATCCTGGACTATGATTAATCTAGACTAATACAATGTTAATTTTATTCTATTTCTTTCTTCTGAATCGTGTACAGTTTATCATCTGGATTCATCGTAGTGCTGATGGTATTAAAAAGCTTCCATGATGACTAATTTTTTCTTTTAAATTTTTTCATTTCTTTCACCTTATATATAAAAGCATGTCCTGACACAACAAGGGTGAACTGAATTACATTTAAGCCAGCAATAAGGCTTTCATTTGATGTAGTTCTGACAGAAAACCACTTTAGAAAATGTGATTTGACCATAATGCATTTTAAGAACTGAATAACCCAACTGAGCATGTAGACTTGGCATCTGTAGACAATATCAAAGAAACAGTGTATTTTGTCCTAATTGCCATCATTATATCTGAAAAAAAAAAAAACTGGAGAGAGGTTATGGAATATGTATTGGTTCATTTCCCACCTGAAATTATTTCTACTGCTTTTTTCCCCTATATGGATGACTTTTTGAGCTTGAGCTACTGGAAACACTCTTCTTTGGCATAACACTATTTCAATCTTCCAGAAATGCTATTGCTACTGTTATTATAGTTCCAGTATGATCCTTCTGGCATTTTCACCAAATTCAAATTATACTAGACTAAATTAATTTTAACTATACACTATTACAATGTATATAACACAGGAAAGCCAACATTAAATATTAAAAACCTCACTAAATGAAAGTGCAGTTCTACTTAATGGGCCCCAAACTATAATAATTCAAAATGATGGAGTAAATCAGATAAAATCCAGTAAAAATGTAAATTTTCCCTTCTTGCCTTTTAGATGTTAAATGGTTTAAAACTTACCTCCCCTCAAAGCCTAGATAATTCCTATCTTTATGTCTCTATATTTTTAAGAATGCTCTGCATGTAAAGGACATTTTCTTGTGGGAGAGCCTGGCCATCAGATCACCTGCCAGGGGATCATTTCCTCAATGTTCTGTGCTTCATAGTCAGGAAACACAACATAGTAGGAGTAGCTTGCGCTCTTTATTGCTCCTAAAAGTCTTTTATGAGAAGACAAGGCCTCTCTGAGCAGCTGGAAGCTGTAATGGTAGACCAGCCCTTCTGTGGTAGGGTTGCTACTGACTTTTCTAAACTCGTTGAAGCGGACTTGATCTGTCTGAAGGAGACAAGAGTTTTGTTCTCTACTGGCTGGATCTAAACAGAGCTAAGCCTCTTTCCTGCTCTGATTTATTTGTTCTTCCTTACAGTTCTGAAAGAGGGAGAAGAACAGGAATATGTTCCTTCTTCCCAATAAATACCTAGTTTCTTTCTCACAGGGTTTATGGGAAAAGGGTGCTGGACATCTTTTACCATACTCATCTTCCAGACTTAGATGTACAAGAACAAATTTTACTTCATGAGAGCATAAACTGAGCATATGTTCTTGGGAGGGAGTATTAGCAGTGCATTCTGACTAAATGACAGAAATGGTGTACGTGATTAACATCTTCCCTTGTAGTATAGTATGAAAATGTTTAAAGAAAAGTCCCACAGAATATGGTTGTTACAGACTTTACCATATTACCCTATAGTAATTATAAGCAATAGGAGCATCCAGCAAGTACATGCAAGATTTTCATCTGATAAAAAGCATGTTTTTAAACAATCAGTGGCTCTGAATGTCTTTTTTGATAACTTTAATCTTTGAAATTCCCAGAAAATGCATATAAAAATGGATGTATAGATGATGGTGCACATATACACATGAAGCTGTAACTCAAAGCCTCAAGTATCCTCCCTCTTGCTCTCTTGCCTTTTTCCTTGCCAGGCATAGCCATTCTCAGGACTGGAATTCTGAGTTTAGTAACTGCAATGGAGACATCTGAAGCTACTGCTGACCACTTTTTGGTAAAACGGCACATCTACCTCTTGCAGGCTCCTGTTGAGTAGGAGACTTTAATCCTGACACCTTTCTAGGCTTCTGATGTCTGATGAGGTTCTGGCAGTGCATTATGTGACTGCCATACATCACTTTCTGCAAAACAACTTCAGATCCCATTAAAATGCAGCAGATGTGATGTCCTTTCACTCAGCACTGGCCTTCATACCTGCACTACCTCAAACTGCAATTGTAGCACGACTACGTTGATTGCATCTGAGGTTCACTGTACTGTCATCTCTGCAACTGACAATACTGAATCTAGGTCCATAGATGCTGCTCCTACACCCTGTAGGATAGCACACTCTGTTTCATCTCTAATAATTTCTTTTGATTATGAAATATTCTTTCTGGACAGCCAAGGATGTGAAAAACAATCTGTTTGCAGACAGACTCCCAACAAAAGAAACAAAATTTAATTAGCCATTATTGATCTAGATATTTTCCTAAAATGAGAAAAATCAGAACGCAGTACAGAGAATAATAGTGCAAATTGTCATTCTGTTTATTTGCTATGACTAACTCAAGACAATATCCTTTTGTCTTAAGCAGGCAGCTCACACTGAGTGTAAACCCAGTAATTTATGTTTGAAAGGTACCACGGGGGCATGCACATTTGCTGGCTTTTACACATCCGTCTTCATCATCAGTAGAAAACCATAAGGAATGAGTAGGGCTTACCAAGGAACCTTGAATTTGTATTAGCTATCACATTGACTTCACAGCTGTATTCATTTGAGGTACATCTTGTATTTAGTCTCTTGATTTAAAGCATGAAATCTCTAATTCAGGAACAGTTATATATTTAGTTTAATGCTCCCATATGAAGTGTAAATGCTCAGTTCAGTAGATGTGAGCAGGGAATGTGAATGTATATTACACACTTGCTGCTGTCAGTTGTAACCCTTGTAAAATATGACAAAATTATGGTGCTAAAGCAAAACTTTTTATAATGAGCTAGTTATACAAGATTCACTGCACTTAATAAATAGAGGGATTGTGCAGTTTGATAAATATTAATAAAGAATACCTACAAGAACTGGTTGCACCTTTTTAAAATCTTTCTTCAAATGATGAAACCTAATCATTAAGCTTTGCACTCGGTCAATCATACTTTAATTGCTGAAAACATTACAAAATCGTTTTTCTGTTCAATGAACAGCTTAATTACTTTGAAGTGTTAGTACTTATGTGAGTACATGTGAGAATGACTGTTTTACTCATCAGTGAAAACAAACTTCTCTCTCCTTTGTATTAAAATACTCTGCTTCAGTTGCTTGCCTGAAAAAAATCAGCAGGAAGAATAAGATAGCCCTATCTGATTTTTCCCCTAGACCAACATATCTTTTCTGAGTCCTGTGTAGGTAGAATTGTGATGAATACTTTGAGGTGTAGTGGTGGAGAGAGGATGCAATATTTGGAGAGTGCCAGCGAGGACATACTGCAATTGAGATGATGGTCAAGTGTGAGACTGAAGGAATGACTTTGGGATTAGAGTCACCGTGGTCATTTGACAGCCTGAGAGGGGCTATGAGGGAAAGAAGTGGATCTGTCTACTTTAAGTCTGTGTGTTTTTCTCCTGCTAGACTGCTTTTTTGCAGTAAGGCCTCCTGATGCTGCTCACAGAGTTCCCTTGAGGGATCCAGTACCAAATACAGCAGAGAAAAAAAGGTCCCACTTTTATTTAACCCTGAATATGAGTGGATATTCATAGCAAATTTTCAAAGGTATGACTCTCATTGAAGATCACTAGGTGTTTTGGGATAGTGCATGTTCCATGACTAGCAAGTCTAACTGAGTCTATCAGGATTCATAGTAAGCATTGCCCTTTATCATCCTGAACGCTGCAGACAAGATGATTTTAGGCTACAGGGTGCTATCAAAAAGCTGTAGAACAAAATTCCTACTGAATTAACCTTTGCTTGATGTGAAGAGTAGAAATTTTCTAGTGTGAGGTGGTGATCCAATTAGTAATAAAGTTAAAGGCAATAGTTCCTATCCTACCATTGCCAAGGGTACAGTTTTGAACACACAGCTTAATGCATAAAGGAACTACTAAAACTTGTACCTTGAGGTCATTCATTATGCCTACATTTTAAATAGTGTGGGTTTAAAACATGAAAACAGGAGCATACTAGGAGAACTACCTTAAACTAATTCCACAGAAATCACCTCCTAAACTTTTACAGTATTGCCAAATTAGAGTTAAGATAGGTATCAGAAACCCAGCATAGCCATTGCAGGAAAAAAAAATACTGTACATAATGATGGTATTGAGATGTTGAGTGCCCTGTCTAATCAATCAGAGATTTTTCATTTATTTAGAGGCAGAAGTTTTACTTAACTAAAAGACCAGGTGGAGTGAGATAAAAACCAAATAATTAGAGAAGAAATGGGAAGAGCAGCTTGCTGGAAGAAGTGATTGGAAACAAATAGCATGAAACAGAGATATCAGGAAAGCTCAGAGTAAACCATAGGAAGAATGAGCTGAATGAGATTAACAGTGATGCACAATGGATATTTAACTGGTGACAGTATGATGAATTAGGGCAGTCAATAAAACATACAGAATGTAGAGTTACCTTCTTAAAACTCTTATCTGTCTGAAAGACTTGGTATGGGAATGTGATCGAGGTGGAAACAATAAGAGTTGGTCTTATTTTAAACACGTTTTGCTTTGCTTCTTCCTGCCTAATGTATATTTTAATGCACAGTGCATAGTGGTGCGTAATATTTTGGTTTTATGAGGATTTCAAGAGACACTCATTTTAAAATAAAAGTTACAAAACAACATGTTGGATTTGGGGTTAAATTGTGGTCTGCCAATGGTGCAGAATCACTTATTAGATGAGAAGGAATTAGTATAAATGTGGAAAGAGGAAGCAGAGAAGAACTTAGCCTTTTAATTCTCTGTTTATCAGGTCTGGAAAACGCCTTACTCATTTTGAAGGAGTACAAAACTGGAGTGTAGTTTTAGAAATCAACAGCAACGTGGAAACTTCAGATACACATAGCATCATGACAAGCTGGCTGAGAAGGCATTTGATTAACTTCCAAATCTTCATTTTGGCAGACTGAGCTTGTTTTATTCTTCACTGATTGCTTTTTTGTTGAAATGGCAATAACAGTTCTATCACCTTCTAAATAACTTCCCTTCTCTGAGGCCTGTAAATGCTGATATATGGTTAAATTCAATCTGCCTTTCATGTTTTGATATTAATCATGCAGAAAATCTTCTTGGTAACACATTTATATTTTCTCAAAAAATGGGGACCTTTTGGAATAATTGAGTCACTAACTGCAGTGGCTCTGCAATTTGTCTTGAAAAAATAAAAACATTTAAAATTTCTGCCTTTTAATATGGAAAAATAACAACCTTTTGGCTTTCAGTGTTTACTCACGTTAAGGCTTTGAACAGAAAAATTGTTTCCTCTGAGGGTTTTTCATTCAGCATTCTTGAGGCTCAAGCATACTGATAAAGTCTGTGAAATGAGTGTTTTCTAGGGGAACTAAAGCTATTTACTTTCAAAGACTGACACACCAGGAAAAATGTGTGAACCATGACAACTGCTCAATTTCAGTTCAATCTAAGAATTTGATGATTAAGTTGATAGATTCAAATCCATAGCCAAACACAGACCCAGTGGCTGGCCTGAGTTGTTCCAGAGGATTTCAGTGTCCAAGTGAGAGCCTAGAAAACACCAGTGTCCCCCTTCCCACCCACCACTTTCCCAATGTACCTCACACTGCTGTTTTAGTAGATATATTAGGTTACTATTTTGATGCTTATTCTCCCTACACAGGGCTAGGGAATGTTGGTTCCAAATAATGGGTGAAGCAAACTCAACCCAGCACCTTAAACAAGTCAACCAAAGTTTACTGGAGTCAACCAAAGCACAGGGAAGTAAAAGAAGAGCTGCTCCACCAGAATTAGTTAAAATTACATTGGCAAAAATATTCGTGGGTGGAAACTGAAATCAGTCTTCATATTTAAAGTGTTGACTTTCTCCAATTAAATCTGATGTTTCTTTACCTGCCAAAAGGTAAGCAAAAGCTTGTGATATTTTTTGTAAGTCACCATCATCCTCACCTGAATAGAAATACAGGTTTTCTTCTGGGTGGTAGGTGTTTGGCTATCCTTATTTGCGCCCTGCACTCAGAGGTTGACTCTATGCTCATAAATTTTAGGCTAGCAAAATTTTTGGAGCTAATTATGATCTACTTAGATTGAATAAATGTGTTGAGGCTACTAATATTGAATATTAAGGTCACTTATGTTATATCAGAGATGAGTTAATGTCATTTAGGGAAGTATTTTGTTTACTCATCTGTGAGAATTTTTGGCCTTATCTGACAGCATTATTTGCCTCTGATTAAATTCACAGGTTGATATGTGGTTTGGGCTTTTTTGTTTTTAAATTAGTTTTTTTTAATAGATAAAATTGAATTATTAAAATTAAATATTTTGATGTCTCAAAAGCATCAAGCATCATGACCATCTTTTTAAATGATGACTGAAACTTCAGGTAAGTCAAGACTGATGTCAGGGTGCAATGAAAAAAATAAACCAGATTCAATCAAGAGTTTGTTCCACATTGTTCAACAGACAGTTTTCTTGACTGGAAAGCATATAACTTTTGGTGAGTTTTAACAATATATTTTGTGAATGCTCCTTTCTTGCATGTAGGGCCAAAGGCACCTGTTGGTCTGTTCTCAGAAAAAGCAACTGAGTCTACCTGCACAGTCAGTCTTCTGAGATGCATTGCACACTATACAGTTTCAGTATCAAAGCTGAAAACAGGATCCAAACTTCCTGATTCCTCATTCTTTGCTTAAAAAATTAGATAAACAGAAGAAAAATCCCATTATTTTCATGCTCTTTTGCATCAATTTTGTAAGATTCTAGTGGTTGTAAATTAATTACATTATTTACATTATAAATGTTTTAACAGTTTTATTTTTTTTTAACTGGGGACTAAATAATATAGAGTATATATTATGGAATATAGATTCAGAGGAATAGATGTGAAATCAAGAAAATTATTTTGCTTATTTGTTCTACAGAAGTACAGTTACAGGCAGGAAAGTCTAGTAGAAAGAGACACAAAAAGCATGTTAATATTGCTTGCATTTTCTGCAGGTTCCATGTGATTTGTAGAGGATACGATTTAAATAATAATTAGAAAAATATTATGTAGTCAGTCAGAAGTAACCTGGTTAAAACCTTGAACACCACTTAGGAAGTTTTCTTCTGATAAATTGATTGACAGGAAAAATGTGGAGGAGGAGCCAGTAGCAAGGCCCTTCCAATGATTTACATAACAGTGGGTGAACAGAAAACACGTCTACTGTGCTATTGCATACATTAAATATAACAAAAGGGCATGTCGGGAAGTTTCTTACATTTTTTGATTTCAAGTCATGGTTTTATTATTTTCATCATTTTTTCAGTCACAGGTTATTAGATTTACTGCAGCTTTGGAAGGTACAACAAATTACTATCTGTCGGGTATGCTGCCCCTAATGACTTTCTTAGCTTGCTCAAGTACAAATATCTTGCACTGATATTTATCAAGTGAACACAATCTTTACCTATTCATTTGTCTTAGGAATGAAGAGCATCATGTTTCTCCTGATACTAAAAGCAAGGTTTCAATGAAGTCCAAAATGTTCAGTGCATAGAAAAGACAAAATTTTGTTTGGTCTTTAGTGATTTTTAAAGCAAGCTGAAGAAGATTTCTAGCACAACATTGCTTCAGCCATTGTCATTAATTCAAAGTTTTCTACTTTTAGTTTTCCAAGTAGTTCCCTATATAAGTTGTCACAGTACCTGTTGATCTTTTCAACAAGCCTAATCAGTCTAATTTGGCTTGTAATAGAAGAGTCAGTCTCCTCTGCCCTGGTGCTATGGACAGAAAAACAATGCCTCTAAAAGGGCAATCAAAAATCTCATTTAATTGCAATAATACACTAGGTACTATCAATACTATCACATGGTCACATATTTGATCAGTCTTGCTGTTTGAGATATGCAAAACTGGGTTTAAACTAGATAAAAGTCATCAGAGAAATTTTTTTGGTTTTCTGTAGATCTTCTACTCTCAGCTGAATTTTCTCATTGTTGAATTCCATACAAAATAATACAAGCAAGGAAAGTTTCACAGCTTCATACAGATTTGCTATTAAATTAATTTCCCTTTAGCTACTTATTGGAGGGGTGTGATGGACACACTTGACCCCTTAACCAAACTCGTGATAGTTTGGTTTAGGCTTCAAAGGAGGTAAAGGTTTGAACCCTAGTCCAGCCAAGAACTCTTCTAGTTGCAGTCTGTTCTCTGAAGGCCCACAAAGGCAAAGAGTGACACAGTGAGCACTGGTGTGTATGAGGTTGAAACACCTGTCATGCAATTAACACATGAACAGTGGGAAACTTTTCCAAGACTCATTTCACAAGGAACAAAGAAAGTTGTGGGTACAAGGAATCCCAGGCATACCTTTTTCATTGCAAGTAACTTGACTACAATCCAACCACTTGATTTCACAAATATGACAGCCTAAGTGAGCCTTCTTTGAGCTCTCCTAGCCAACCAGCCTGGCTCCATGGTGGTGGTCTCCCCTTGAGCTGGGATGCCTCTTAAGGTCACTCTTTGAGGCACAGAGACCATTTACCAAGAGCAGATGTTTGGGAAGTGACTGATATTACACAAAACCTTTTAGTATGGTAACTTTGATTTGTGCCTTGGTAACTTTGATTTTTGTCTTGGTAGTTTAGAATCATTGTTCAAATGATTGTGCTATAGAGTAATAGAGTGAACCTTGTCACTGAACTTTGTTATGTCACACTTTCACAACATCGTGTTAAAACCATCTTTGCTAATACCTTTGACTGTGGACCTTTCAGCAATCTAAATCACACGTTTGCATCAACAGGGAAATGTTTCTAACAAGCTTTAGCCAAAGTACTAGTTGGTTCCATTGATTTAAATGGTAATTACATCAATTCCTACAAGAAATATAGCTATTTTTATATCATAATTGCTTTACTTTTGCATAGTGAAACTCAGTGCAGCAAGAGAATTATTCTGAATTTTATGTCTCTGGCAATTTCTGTTATTTATGTTTGAAATATGATTCTCTTTCAGATATTAGAAACAAATCTGATAGACTGAAAACAGGCAGTGAGGAGATGGAGAAAAGGAAAAGAGTAAGAAATTAAATGCTCCTGAGAGGTAAATACAACTGAAATATACTTAATGGAAAAAGAACTATAATTATTGTTGAAATAACTGCTGTAAATCTACATTGTAATCAGAACTGGGCCTTTTAGAGTCTCTGTATCTTGGGTTCTAAAATAATTTAATAAAAATGCCTCTTAAGACATCTCATTAAAGTTGACTCATTATTATGGAAGTCCCATCTAATAATGCTCATGTGGCTTCATTACTTTTAGCATAGCTACAACAGCATAAAAACACAATGCCGTGACTCTGAATATATCCTTCAAATTCCAACCAAGCAGTAATCAGAGTCTGATCTGAGTCATGACATGATAAATGAATTGTATCTTAGCTTGGATCACATGCTCTACCAGAAAACAGTTCGCAGTACTGACTGCTTAACTACTACACCACTACTGTACTATTAATATTATAGCTAGCCATTATGAAAAGTTGACAGTTTGATAGAAACTATTATTTTCAGGCAGTGTAATACAGATAAGAATGCTTGTGTATAACTCATTCCAATTAATTATTTTGTTGGTATTATACTAAGCATTAGCTGAAAGTGATTTTTTTCAAATTTACAATACTTCAGGCTTTCAGGTAACTAATTGGATGCCACCTGTGTTGTTTACAAGAGGATTGCGATAACTTGATCAGTGCTTCCTCAATGATTGATTAGCACCCATTGAAACAAGCTCAAAGAAGATATATTAAATATTCTGGGACTGCATCGGGTTGTCCAGCTGCTAAATCAGCGGGGTAAGGGAACCACCACACATGCTAACTCAGAAACATTTTTCCTGCAAGCTTTCGGTCCTGTCACACAGTTAATGGTACTTCTAGTAAGAAGGGGCTTGTTATAGATGGACTGAGGACAAACTGCTTCTCAGATATCATAACATGTGTTGGATTGCTGTTGCAAAGGTGACTTTGCTGTTCTCCTCTCTGCAGCCACAGGATTAAGAGGAGGTTGTTTGTTTTCCTTCCCACTACGTAACATTTAAAGACATAGCAGACACCTAAAACCTACCTGATATCACTGATGATTTGTGTTCCAGTGATTTGTGGCCTGTTTGTGATTTGTGTGTGAACTGTTTAATGTTAGGAGGAGATAGAAAGCCTGAATTATGGGTCTAGTAAAATCTGGGATAACCAGTTACTTGTTTTTTTACCTAAATGAAGAGAAGAAAACAGACCTGAAGTTCTCAACCCCTCCAGCTACCTCTGGTCGTCAGTTTGGTGATGTGAATCGTAAAGTTAGCTTAGGAGCTACATTCCAAGTTAGTGACTATTTTATACGTATATCTATATATATACATATAGAACTACAACAAATTCATGCCCTTGTACAAGGCAGAGCGAGAGGCCAACGTGTAAGAGCAGGTGGGTGAGAAGCTTATGGCAAACTTCACTGAACGAGTTCAAGCCAACTATTTGTCATATTTGTACGTAGATGGATCACTTATCTGAAATCACCATTTAAAGCACTCTTCAGTATATTAAAGCAGGAAAATTCTTTACGAATTGTTTTGTAAAGATCCTCAAGCTGGAGTGTCTGCAGCACTGGAGACATTTACTGAGAGACGTTTGTGGTCAAATGGTACAAAAATTTTCCCAAGAGGTGATGTTTGATGACTGCAGCAGGTGCTTCAAATGCAGCATGTCCTGAATTAAAGTTCAGATGGACAATCAAGTTATTGTGGCATAAAAGTTTTTTGCTCTTCAGCTGAGCCATAACACCAGTTTGTGGGCATGTCTTTAGTCCATAGAAAATTACAATGCAAGGATGAACAATATCCTGGTGTAGATGGGGGATGAAGAAAGTGTGCAGCATTGATGTGATGTTGTTCTGCGTGTGTAGCCAGGCAGCTAACTGAAGATGCTGAAGGGTCCTTAAATCCATGCCTGACCTAACTCACACTGCAGGCTAAACTACTCTGCCTTTTTAGTTGATCTAGGCTGAAAGCAGGCATAAGGACAGATGCCACGACTCAGTTAATGTGCAGTAACCTGTCCCTCTAAATAGACAGCATGTGAATTTACAGAGCAGATCCTACCACCTAAACCCACCAGCACACATAGTCAGTCCCTTCACAAATTAGAATTAGAAATAGAGAAAGAAACATTTTTTTTTTTAGTTCCTCTAGTGCAAAGATGAAGATGTACATACAGAGATCCAGAAGTTCCATTCTGACAGCATCTGGACTATGGCAGTGGAGATGTCCTTCTTGAACACTTTGCTGACAGCCTTAGGACAACAGAATTCTATTCAGCAAACCTGCAGCAGGTTTTGGGCAAATGACTTGGCAGAAGATTTACATCTAAATCTGGAAAACTCAATAAAGATTAAAATCCTTTCTCCCTCTTATAATATTTTTCATACTAGTGGACTCACAACTAAATTTTTGTGCTGAACTGACTTCAGAGCATTAGTTATGCCCATTTAAAACATTTTTCTATTTTCTTTTGCTGGCCTTAGTGATGAAAGAAAATATTTTTTAATCATTGTCCTAAATCCCTTTAACTATATATTTGGAAAACATTATAGATTTCAGTAAGAAATGTCATTTGGAAAGGTATTTATTATTCTGAGTTCAAGGTTATGATTTTACCCATGAAAAGTTTGTCTTAATTATTTCACATTTAACATTTTTCATGCTTTAAAAACCTCTTTTTCCCCCAAAGACTTGTAACTGGCACCATTCCAAAATGACACATTTACTATTAGTCAGCTCTTGTCCTAAACAACTTAGTCTTTATAAAACAGAATAACAACAGCTGTTAGGACTTTTTGCTTTATAAGAAGCTTATACATCTACTTTACTTTTCACTAAACAGAGGCAAATTTCAGATAACAGGGCACAGAATGGGTAGAAGCAGAATGAAATTCTGAGTATTCCTACTGGGATGTTCACTATGTCTTTGATAGTATTGTTGCTGACTTTTCCTTTATACAACTATCAATGACTGGAGTAGAAAATAAAGCTTATAGGAATTGGCCATTATATCCACATAAGTATATGTAAGTACAAGTGCAAAACAGTCTACATTACAATATGCATCAAAAACTACCAGCTTCAGATCACAAAATTACTGGCCAATGTTGTTAACTGTTTGGGTAAAAAGTATAGATGAAAGACACATAATTCAATTTATAATTGCCTTTCTTTGGAAAACACCCATAGCCTGAGATTTCTTTGAAGTAATCCTATCCCAAACAATCCATTATCCTATCCACTGCAGTTTTGCATTCACTGTTCTCCGCAGACTTTTCAAAAGAAAGAAAGTGTTATTACCCCATCACAGCAGGTAGGAAGCTAAGGTGAAGTGGCCTCTTCCAAAGCCTGATAGAAGCAACAAGGGAGGATGAAAACACAAGAATTTTACATGACTGACAATATTGGTTCTAAGCTTTAAAGTTTACAATACCAGCAACTTCTCAGCATGAAGGTCCCAGCCTTTACGAAGGTGGAAGGCATGAGTCTGACTGGCTCCACTGCCCTTATATTGGACCAGGCTGCACCTGATCAAGGCAATGCACATAAGTCCTCTTCCTTGGCCTTTCCTTGCCGTCATCATGTCAGGACTGGGGGGATAGCACCCGTGCTAGGGTGCAGAGGACACCACTCTCCACATGCAGTGAACCGTCTCCTCCTGGCACTCATGAAGTCAGTAATGACATGCAGAGAAACCAGAGGTGGTTCCCTACCGTGCCTTAGATGTGTGTATCAGACCTCTGAGCTGTATTTGGAGCTGTGTCTGCAAAACACTGCACTTCAACTAATCCCAGGATTGCTTGCTTTTTAGACCTTTTCCTACTGAGGCCACTGATAGGTGAAAAAATTCTTCCACATCATGCGTCATTATATAGCATAGATACATGCTCAGTATGTCATACCCACAGGGTGAAATGACAGCACTGAGCAATCAGAGGCTAATACACTGTATATTAACATCCCCACTTAGTTGTCTGCAACAGGAGTCTAATGCCTAATTACTGTAAAACCTACAAGTCTTGTTAAACTGTGGTCACCCCCATTGCCAATATTATTTCAGCTGGTCAGGTATTAGCTATGGTGGGAGATTATATTTACAATTATTTATTAATTACAAAATTTCAACTTCCTACAAATTAGGGTAACAGCTTCTTACAGATATCCCTCATACTTGCACAGGAGAACCTGTCCCTTTGAGAAAAAAGTATGATGTCATTTGTTCTACATTTGAAGTTAAAAGATCATAGACTCATAAAATCATAGAATCACCTTGGTTGGAAAAGACCTCCAAGATCATCAAATCCAACCCTTGATCCAACAGTACCATGATTATTAGACCATGGCACTAAA